>NW_022310810.1:0-7204 GCF_002776525.5 Piliocolobus tephrosceles
GACCTCCCTGGACCTCACTTTCCTGATCTGCAGCTAGTTGGTGGAAGGAGCCATGATGATTTAGGCTTTGCCCTCCCGCAGGATTGTAAGAGACTAGCGAGGAGTGGGTTTGGAAGTACTTCCCAGGCTGAGCAAAACCCAGCTGGCCCAGGCCCAGGGGTACAGCATCCATACCCAGCTCGCGGGACTGAGACTCCTCACACCTCAGCCTGCCTTGCAGGGATGCTGAGAACATCAAAAGCAAATATGTAGAAAAGATACTGTACTCCACAGGCCCAATGTGACCAACACTCGGGAACTTCTTTTCTGTCCTGCAAGGGAGGATATTTGAGTGCAAATAAGGTGCTTTAGGACATGAGACTGCAGGAAAGGTCAGCCTCTGCAGACGGTCTTCATCTCGAGAATCCAGAGTATTGGGCAACTGATCCTAGCTGCTGCTATCAACCCAGCATGGAGGTTTTTCTCTGGGACCTGGAAAGAAAGGAAAATGCACTTCTTCCACTTATAGCTAGCTGCCAATCACCCATGAAAACTAGTATTTTCTTTTCCAGCTATGCACTACACACACACACACACACACACACACACATATATATTATTTTTTTTTGACACTCTCACTCTGTTGCCCAGGCTGGCACGATTTCCGCTCACTGCAACCTCCACCCCGTCAAGTTCAAGGCATTCTCCTGCCTTAGGCGCCCAAGTAGGTGGGACTACAGGAGCCTGCCACCATGCCTGGCTAATTTTTGTATTTTTGGTAGAGACGGGGTTTCACCATATTGGCCAGGCTGGTCTTGAACTCCTGACCTTGTGATCTGCCCACCTTGGCTTCCCAGAGTGCTGGGATTACAGGTGTGAGCCACTGCACTCGGTTTTTTTTTTTTTTTTGAGATGGGCGTCTCCCTCTGTCACTCAAGCTGGAGTGCAGTGGCACAATCTTGGCTCCCTGCAAACTCCACCTCCCAGGTTCATGCCATTCTCCTGATTCAGCCTCCCATGTAGCTGGGACTACACGTGCCCGCCACCATGCTCAGCTAATTTTTTTGTATTTTTAGTAGAGACAGTGTTTCACTGTGTTAGCCAGGATGTTCTCGATCTCCCGACCTCGTGATCCACCGGCCTCAGCCTCCCAAAGTGCTAGGATTACAGGTGTGAGCCACCGCACCCAGCCTCAGCTTGTTTTTTAAAAATATTTTATTTTTTAAAATAACCCTTGAGGTATAATTGAAACACAAAAAGTGGACATTCCAAGCATATAATTGAAACACAAAAAGTGGACATTCCAATCTTGCACATTCCAAGATTAAAATGTGCAATATGATACATTTTGCACATGTATACATCTATAAAGCTATTAACACAATCATGATAGTAATGTACCTGTCAACCCCAAAAGTTTCCTCATGACTCTTGGTAATCCCTCCCTCCCACCTCTCCATGCCCACCGCCATCCAAACGCAACCATTGATCTGCTTTCTGTTTTTACGTTTGCATTTTCTAGATTTGGGGATATATGCAATCATATAGGATATACTTTTTTTTTTTTTTTGAGGTGAAGTCTCACTTTGTCACCCACACTGGAGTGCAGTCTCAGCTCACTGCAGCCTCCCCCCCTGAGATTCAAACAGTTATCCTGCCTCAGCCTCCCGGGTATCTGAGACTACAGACGCATGCCACCAAGCCCAGCTAATTTTTGTATTTTTAGTAGAGATGAGGTTTCAACATGTTGGCCACATTGGTCTTGAACTCCTGACCTCAAGTGATCTGCCCGCCTCAGCCTCCCAATGTGCTGGGATTACAGGCATGAGCCATTGCACCCAGCCAGATGTACTTTTTTCTATATGGCTTTTCACTTAGCATAATTATTTTGAGACTCATTCAGTAGTTCCTTTTTATTGCCGAGTATTCCACTGGACGGTGTGTCACAATTTATCCATTCATCTGCTGATGGACGTTTGAGTTGTTTCCAGTTTTTGGCTATTACAAATAAAGCTGCTATGAAAATTCATGCATAAGTTTTTACATGGACATATATTTGCTTTTCTCTTGGGTAAATACCTAGAAGTGGAATGCGGGATCATAAGGTAGATCTATTTTTAATGTTTTAAGAAACCATCAAACTTTTCCAAAGTGGTGCTGCAGTTTTACATCCCCATCAGCAGTGTTTGGGAGTTCTTGTTGCTTTACATCTTCAACAGCACATAGCATGGTGAGTTTTTTAAACATTAGCCATTTTTCTGGGTGTGTAGCAGTATCTCTCTGGCTTTAATTTGGCATTTCCCTAACGACTAATGATGTTGAACATCTTTTCATGTGCGTGTTTACCATCTGTATCTTCTCAACTCTGTTCACATTTTTTCCCCATGTTTTATTATTGAGCTTTGCGAATTATTTATTTTTTGAGACAGAGTTTTGCTCTTGTTGCCCAGGCTGGAGTGCAATGAAGCAATCTCGGCTCACTGCAACCTCCGCCTCCTGGCTTCAAGTGATTCTCCTGCCTCAGCCTTTCTGAGTAGCTGGGGTTACAGGCATGCACCACCACGCCGGACTAATTTTGTATTTTTAGTAGAGACGGGATTTCTTCATGTTGCCAGTCTCAAACTCCTGACCTCAGGTGATCTGGCCACCTCGGCCTCCCAAAATGCTGGGATTACATGCGTGAGCCATGATGCCCAGTTGCAAATTCTTTATATATTGTGGATACACGTTTTTTATCAGACTTACCTTTGCCAAAATTTTGTGGTTACTAGTCTTTTGTCTTAACAGTGTCTTTGGAAAGTAGTTTTTTATTTTGGTGGTCTAATATGTTTCGTCTTTCATGGATGGTACTTTGGTATTATATCTACATTTTTGCTTAACCCAAGGTTTAGGGTTATATTTTTTCTAGAAGTTTTATAGTTTTAGTCTTAAGGTTGATGATCCATTTGGAATTAATTTTTTTGTATGGCATGAGGTATAGACCCAAGTTTTGGGGGATTTTTGCATATGGATATCCAATTGTTCTGGCACCATTTGTTGAAAACGCTATCCTTTCTCCAGTACATTACCTTTGTGCCTTTGAAACTCATTTTGTATACATGTGTGGATTTGTTTTCAGACTCTTTCTCTGTTCCTTTGATCTATTTGCTTAACTTGATGAAATACCACGCTGTTTTGATGAGTACAGCTCTATAATAATTCTTGAAATCAGGGAGTCTTCTTTTAAAATCTGCTTACCTTTTAAAATATAGTTATAACTTTTAATGTCCTTCTTTGCTAATGCTAACATCTGTGTAGTTTTGGATCTCTTGATTAATCTCATTATGTGCTGTGCTTTCCTGCGTCTTTGTATGCCTCGTAATCTCTGACCGGATGCCAGACATAGTGAATTTTACTGTGTAGGGTACTGGACATTTTTATATTCCTATAAATCTTTTTGAGTCTTATTCTCAGATATAGTTAACTGGTTCGAAAAAAGTTTGATGTTTTAATATGTTGTTTTTATGACTTGTTAGGCAGGTCCGGTGCTGTCTTGGGCTAATTATTCCTCATTTACCAGGCAAGACCTTCCTGGATATTTGTATTAATCATGCCTTTTGTTTTCTGTTTTATGTTGCTTTGGTATCTTGGGCCTTGCTAATCCTGGAGGCTGCTCCTCCTAGGGTTAGCTAATTCCTAGAGATAACAACTTGCTGGCAGGGTCTTTCATATACAAACCAATCCAAAATCCATACCCCCAACTGCCTCCTTTATCTAATTCTCATACACTTAAGCCAGTATTTCTTTTGCCCTCAATCACCTCAGGGTGAGGTACTTGACAAAAGACCACTTATAAACCAGTTGAAAATTATTCAGACTATCCAATCCTAAACTTGCTCAAACTTGCCTACTCTGCCTCACTCATTCCTTCATGAGAAAACTACAATAAAGGCTCTGGATCTTGCTCTACCATTGCTCTTTCAGCCTCCTGACTCAGGCTGGTGTTTCCCCATATGGCCCATGTAACGTGGTTTGCCCCCTTCTTTGAAAACTGTAATACATTCTTTCAAGGAAGCTGTCTCCGGGTCTTACTATACTTGATTGAAACAAAATCAGATATGGTACATCTTAAAACAACACTGTACTCCATATCCTGTGAATTTTTTGTCTGGTAGGAAAAGGTTTCTTCTCAGCCGAGCATGATACCAAGCACTGTTCCTATTCTTTATGGGTCTTCCCCAGCCTGTTAACTTCCTCACATTGGTGTGCTGATCAGTATTCTGCTGAATATTCAAAAGGGACCCGCTGCAGATCTCTTGGGTTCTCCATGCGACTTTCTTCTCTGGTATTCTGTCCTATAATTCTAGCTGCCTTGGTGGCTTCTCTGAACTCTTAGCTCTCATTTCGCAATGCAGGCAGGCTGGTAGGTCAGCTTCAGTCCCCTTCCCTGTGCCACAGCTTGGAGACTCTTGTAAGGCAGTGAGCTGGGACAATTGTACAACTCCACTTATTTATTTCTCCTTTCCCAGGGATTATTCTCCTTCAACGTCTGATGTCTTGAAAACCATTGTTTCATATTATTTTGTGTGTGTTTTTTCAGGCACAATGATAAATCAATTACTTTCATCTTGGCTAGTGGCAGAAAAACTCCTGTATGCTTTATTTTGATAGTTTTTTAAGGTTATGGTTCTACCGGTGTAGAAGCTGGGATAGTACCAGTTAATCAAGTGAGTCCACATCCACCCTTGTACAGATAACCAACCAGAGGCTGGGAGAGGTGGTCACGGTGGCACTCAGAACCAGAATTCCTGTTTTTGTTTTATCTTTTTCTTTTTGAGATGGAGTCTTGCTCTGTCACCCAGGCTGGAGTACAGTGGCACAATCTCCGCTCACTGCAAGCTCCGCCTCCTGGGTTAAAGCAATTCTCTGCCTCAGCCTCCTGAGTAGCTGGGATTACAGGCACCCGCCCCCACACCTGGCTAATTTTTGTATTTTTAGTAGAGACAGGGTTTCATCATCTTGGCCAGGCTGGTCTTGAACCCCTAACCTCGTGATCCACCTGCCTCAGCTTCCCAAAGTGCTGGGATTACAGGTGTCAGCCACCGTGCCCTGCCCAGAATTCATGTTAAATATGGGTCTAATTACCTTTATGACATCATCCTTTAGTCTATACCTTCTTTAAATTCGAGTTCTTTTTTTTTTTCTTTTTGAGACAGAGTCCCGCTCTGTTGCCCAGGCTGGAGTGCAGTGGTGCGATCTTGGCTCACTGCAACCTCCACCTCCTGGGTTTAAGCAATTCTCCTGCCTCAGCCTCCCCAGTAACTGAGATTACAGGCATGTGCCACCGCACCCAGCTAATTTTTGTATTTTTTTTTTTTTTTTTGAGACGGAGTCTCGCTCTGTCGCCAGGGCTGGAGTGCAGTGGCCGGATCTCAGCTCACTGCAAACTCCGCCTCCCGGGTTCACGCCATTCTCCTGCCTCAGCCTCCCGAGTAGCTGGGACTACAGGCGCCCGCCACCTTGCCCGGCTAGTTTTTTGTATTTTTTAGTAGAGACGGGGTTTCACCGTGTTAGCCCGGATGGTCTCGATCTCCTGACCTTGTGATCCGCCCGTCTCGGCCTCCCAAAGTGCTGGGATTACAGGCTTGAGCCACCGCGCCCGGCCTAATTTTTGTATTTTTAGTAGAGATGGCGTTTTGTCATGTCAGCCAGGCTGGTCTTGAACGCCTGACTTCAGGTGATCTGCCCACCTCAGCCTTCCAAAGTGCTGGGATTACAGGCATGAGCCACCACCCCCAGCCTTATTCTTCATTTTAAAGTAACATATTTTCAAAGAAAAAAAGCAAAAACATGCTTAAACATTCATATTTCCACATGACCTGACTTCCCCAATCTTGGCAAAAAAGTTGGAAGCTTATTCTCCAGAGAGGGTTAGAAAGTTTCTGGACTAGGAGCCCTCTCAGAAACCTAGAGGATGAATGAACTGAATGTGGACACACTAAATGCTGAAACTCTCAGCTCTCTTCCCCAACAGAGCTCTCAATCCATCAGCTCAGAATAAACCCTCCTGATGTGAGACCAAAAGTTTCTCCAAGAGATCCTGTCCAGCCCAGAGCAAAGTTCTAGAAATATGGACAATGGGGATTTCCCCAAAGAAGCTCAATGAGATCACCTTACAAACACATATTCTTTTTAATACTCCACTCTTAAATATAAGCAAGATTACCAATGATTGCTAGGCAGTTAAAGAAAGTCTGTAACATGAAAGATTAAACTGAAGAAACAGAAAGCGGAAAGACATATGCAGGGAGATCAAAGCTTCTACAGAGCATATTAATATCCTCAAAGATGTTCCAACAAGGAACAAGGTACTATCTGTATATATCTACATAAATAAAGGAACAATCAGAGAACCAGCTTGGAGTAATCCTCCATAAATTATGATCAAAAGACAAGACAATTGGGGTTGGGGTACACAGAGAGAAGAGGTAATTCTGGGTCCACCATCTGAGTAGCAGAAATTCCAGAAAGAAAAACCACAGATAGTCGGGCATGGTAGCTCACGCCTGTAATCCCAGCACTTTCGGAGGCCAAGGCGAGTGGATCACCTGAAGTCACAAGTTCGAAACCAGCCTGACCAACAGAGTGAAACCCTGCCTCTACTAAAAATACAAAAAATTAGCCGGGTGTGGGGACAGGTGCCTGTAATCCAGTTACTTGGGAGGCTGAGGCAGGAGAATCGCTGAGGCAGGAGAATTGCTTGAACATGGAAGGCAAAGGTTGCAGTGAGCTTAGATGGCGCCATTGCATTCCAGCCTGAGTAACAGGAGTGAAACTCAGTCTTAAAAAAATAAAAAAGAAAAACCAGACAACCTAAGGAAGAAAATCACTGACAAAGAATTCAAGAAAGTTTCCCAGAAATTAAGGACAAGAGTCCACTTGGAAAGGGGCCTGGCATGGAAACAGACCTTCACCAAGGCAGGTATTAATACATCATTGTGAAATTTTGGAACACTGGTGACAGAAGGAAAAAAAAAAGTCATATAAAAAGGATCTGGACTCAAAATCACTTCAGACTTCTCTATAGCAATGCTAGATGACAAAGTAACCACACCTTCAAAATTCTGAAGTATACTGATTCCAACATAGAATTTCATACCCAATCAAATCAAGTGTGAGCACATTTTTAGACATGCAGTTACTCCCCCAAAATAAGGTGATAAAAGAAAAGGTTACACAGAAAACA
>NW_022310812.1:0-4151 GCF_002776525.5 Piliocolobus tephrosceles
GGGTGCCGCACAGCCCTTTTCACCTTAAGGAGATTTTCAGTCTCATTTCAGTCTCCAAACTATTCAGTGAAGTTGGAGTATCTCTGTGGACCAACACTGATTGGCACCAAGTAAGGGCAATTTTACAACCACGTCTCGATCGTGAGACAATCAGGTCTTTGGCCATCTGGTCAAAGCTTTTTCTGTAACAAAGTTGGATAATTAAGTTGAACTTTGGATTTCCAAAGCTTCTTACAGAAACCACGTCTTCCTAGGTGTGGCTGTGTGGTGTCACGTGCACACATCGGTAGCCAGGCTTGCCAAGACTCACGGCACATTACACGCTCACCTGAGAAGGCTACTCAATCATTGAGGGCTCTGGCGTGCTCTGAAATAAATTTGCCACTTCAGCCTACACTCTACTCCCTTGTTTGGTTCAAGAAAACCAAATGGCAGAATTCGTTTTGGCCAATCGCCTGCTGCATCTAACTGCAGAGATTATAATTATAGTACTTTCATTGCATCATAGAAAGCAGAGTCATATAGATCAACTCATTATTACCACTCCAAAGGTTTAGTAAATCTCCAGGTAATCAGGTAAACATTTTAAGAAGCTACATTAAGGTTTACAATACTCAAAATTTAAAACCATATCCATGCTTCAAAAAACCACCATTCCCATTTTAGATGGCCAAATGCATAGGAGAAAGAAAGAAATGTGCTGAGTGCATTTTTTTGGTAATCTTACAGAGAAACTGCCACTTTAAAAATGGCTCTAGTTCCTGGCTTCAGATGTGTGCTGGGTTGCCTCACTCAATTACAACTCCACCTAAAGCTGGGAAACTAGAAATCCATTCCCAGACTGCAGGGCATGAGAATTCCCACTTCTGGAAACAGCCTGGAATATAGACTTGTAGCAGAGAATTCTTTCCTGCCCACCCTAACTGTCCTCTGTGGAAGGCAACAGTCAAAGACAAGTCCCCCCTCTAGGCACAACTGCACCACGAAGAACCATTTCAAGGTGGAAGGTGCCCACTGCTCCAACGGCACGTCCGCCGGCATCTCAGAGCAGCCAGAACTGCTCCCTCCTTCACAGGGAAGGGGAAACAAGGCCAGGAGGAAGCTGTTGGGGAAGCAAGCGAAGGGGTGGCTGATCGGGGATCAGGTTTCCTCAGAGGGGCCTCAGGCTCCGGTAAGGAGAGAAGAGGAACCACCAAGATTTGACTAACAAGCATTTTGTTCTGATTGATCAGTGGGAACAGGCAGTTTAGCTAATTACTTATAAGGCAGAGAAGGGGAATTTGAAGGCCTGCGTCTCGCCTTGTCCTCGGTAAATGGTCACCCAAAAGTCAGCCTAAGCCACATGGGAAGGGGCTTCTTGTAGTAAACAAAGTGGGAGCGCAGTGGTGGGGAGGGGGAATGTCTTAACCATCACTGTTTTACAGGATCACAGGGCTCAGGCAATGTTCAGTATTGTCACACACCAAGGTTTTAACAGTCTGAAGGAAACTACAGTCCTAAGGTGTCAGTTCTCAAAGCCCTTAAGTTCCTCCTGATAAGAGTCCCAGAGGGTCTCCACTTCTTGCACTGAACCCCAACTTGCACAGGCACCTGTGTCTTCCTCCTGCAGCAGATGCAGATGAGAAGGCTGTGGCTCTGCTGCAGTAATGATGCCGTGGCAGCTCTAACACCACAGCAGAGCAACGGCTCTGGCCTGAATGTCCCCAAAACCTCATGCTGAAACCAACTCCGATGGGATACACCAAGAGGTGGGGCGGGCCTTTGGGAGGCCCTGCTCTCAGGACTGGGGTTGGTGTCCTTGCTGGGAGGCCTGAAGGAGCCCTCCTGCTCCTCCACCACGTGAGGCCCGATGAGACACCTGCTGCCACGTGAGACCCGGCGAGATGCTGCCCTCTGTGAGCCACAGGCCCTGGGGCACCAGATCTGCAGGCGCCTTGACCTTGGGCTGCCTTGACCTTGGACTTTCCCAGCCTCCAGAGCTGTGAGCAATAAATGTCTGCTTACAAATCACCCAATAGACAGCAGCCGGACAGAGAGAGAGTCATGTTACAACATGAATCACATTCTCAGTGGGCCAGAGGCCTCCCCGTGAGCCACCACCATAAAGCAAGAACTCCCTGGAGGATGGAAAGGGGTTCCCAAGGAATTCTACCCAGGACCAGGGTGTCTATCCTTTCTTGCAGGAAGATAACTGAGCCATGGCAGGAAACTATGGGGTGGGTGGGGCTGGACAGTAACGTGTCACCTGCTCATCTAAGCCTCAGTCTCTCGCCTCTCAACGCAACAGCGGGGGTAGCACCCCTCACCTGAGCTGTTGGGGGAGGTAAGAGTGCTGGGTGATTAACAATTGTTAGCTCCACAGAAAATAGGCAAAGAATCCACCCCTATGTCTTATAAAACCAAACCAGCCCAAGAATTCCACATCACTACTAATTTGAATGGGAAAATGCTGGATTCTCATAAGTTCTGGCATGTCATTTGTATTAATAAAGTTTGCGAAGTTTTCATATACTAAGTACACAAAACAGGAAAATAAATCATGCAATTTGGAGGCTGAGGCAGGAGAATCACTTGAGCACAGGTGGCGGAGGTTGCAGTGAGCCGAAACTGCACCACTGTACTCCAGTCTGGGTGACAGAACGAGACTCCATCTCAAAAAAATAAAAGATTTTGCTGCTTCATACTAGTAAAGTGGGCAGATTCTACATGCCAGCTCTTTTTTTTTTTTCTTTTCTTTTTTTTTTTTTGAGGCGGAGTCTTGCTCTGTCGCCCGGACTGGAGTGCAGTGGCTGGATCTCAGCTCACTGCAAGCTCTGCCTCCCGGGTTTACGCCATTCTCCTGCCTCAGCCTCCGGAGTAGCTGGGACTACAGGCGCCTGCCACCTCGCCCGGCTAGTTTTTTTGTATTTTTAGTAGAGACGGGGTTTCACCGTGTTAGCCAGGATGGTCTCGATCTCCTGACCTCGTGATCCGCCCGTCTCGGCCTCCCAAAGTGCTGGGATTACAGGCTTGAGCCACCGCGCCCGGCCGCCAGCTCTTATTCAAAGGTCGCATAACACTGACTCAGGACCTCTGTCTCTGATGTGCTTGAAGTTTTAATCCTAACAGTGTTGAAGACCACTCCCCCAGGAGCTCTGAACAAGTATTCCAGTATACGCTGAACAAGACCACACACTCTGACTGAAATCTAACTTCACAGACCCAAACTACAGAACCACAGAAGACATTGCCTCTGTCCAACTTTCTGTTCTGCCATCGTTTGTGTCCATTATTTCCTACAAACCATCTCTTTAGAATTTAGGGCACACGAAAGGCTGATACAATGGGATTACATTTCAAAGGTTTGGAGGTGAAGAACAGATACAATGCATTAACTTCCTATTGCTGCTGCAACAAATGACCACAAATGCAAACCTCTTCTCAGCCCTGGAAGTCAGGAGTCCCAGGGCTGAATTCAAGGGGTCAGTAGGTTGTGTTCCTGCCTGGAGTCTCCCAATTCATAGAGGACACCATGCAGCTTGGCTCACAGCCCCACACCCCTCCGACCACTGCCCCAGTCTCAGCCCTGCACCCCTCCGGCTCCTGCCCGACCCTTGGCCCCATGACCCTCCGGCCCCTATCTCATCCTCAGGTCTCCCCCAAGGCAGACCCTTGTACTCCCTCTCATCAAGGCACATGTGAGGACACTGGACCCCACCTGGACAACCCAGGGTCCTCCCCCATCTCACTGTCCATTACAGTCACATCTGCAAAGCCTCTTTTGCCATATAAATTTCATTATACTAACATAATCATTCAACAAGTCCATTATAATGATGTAAAAATTGGCATTGTTTTCCTAATGAACAGATCAGTCATCCATGTAACCTATAAATATTTGACTATTAAATATACAACACTGTAGGAGACAAAGATGAGGAAGACGGTTCCTCCCTGAAACACCATTGGACCCTAGACGGAGGAATGAACATTCTGAACAGAATCAACGTAACTCAACATTTGAATTGGAGAGGCCAGGCAGTAAGACTTTCAAAACAGCAACCAGAAAGTGTGTACTGTGCCTGTAGTTCACAGCTGAGCCTGGCCTCATGAGCACGAGCGTGCGGACACGCACACCGGGCCCAAGTTTAAGATCTAATACAAGGAGCTTT
>NW_022310813.1:0-1771 GCF_002776525.5 Piliocolobus tephrosceles
TTTTTGCCATTTGAATGAATTATGTTAACATTTAAATAGAGTTTAAAACCCCAGATTTCCCATGAAATCTAATCAGCAGATACACAAAAGGAAGGGGCCATTCTCCAAAATCGTTTCCACTGATACACCACCACCAATAAACAAGTCTCATTGCAGGAAAGGGATACTGCTTCCAAGATCCAGTTTACACAGTTGGACGATTGACCCAGAATCTCCTCAATGCCATTTTTTTACACCCCAACTGAGATTTATTTCAGGGTTTTCTAATTTTATTTCAGCTGAATACACACACTCCTGTGTTTCAATTTCTTTCAGACACCTTTTAATAATGAAGTATCTTGCTGCTTCACCCCTTATATAGCTAATGCTCACCCACGGGTTCCACTACATTTACCCATCAATTACCCAATTTACCAATGAAATATCAGCAGTCAATTAAGTTTTGTGTCTTAGGTTGTATTCTTTTGCATTCCTCAGGAAATTTAATGGACACAGCTTACATTGTGATTATAGAACAGTTGAATCAGATTTACTAATAAGTGTTATAGGCAAATATGATAGGAGTGGAACTGGGTTAGGACTCAGAGACACACATAGGCTCAAAATAAAGGGATGGAGGAAGATCTACCAAGCAAATGGAAAACAGAAAACGGCAGGGGTTGCAATCCTAATCGCTGGTAAAACAGAGTTTAAACCAAAAAAGATCAAAAGAGACAAAGAAGGCTATTACATAATCATAAAGGGATCAATTCAACAGGAAGAGCTAACTATCAAAAATATATATGCACCCAATACAGGAGCACCCAGATTCATAAAGCAAGTCCTTAGAGACTTACAAAGAGACTTAGGCTCCCACACAATAATAATGGGAGACTTTTATACCCCACTGTCAACATTAGAGAGATCAATGAGACAGAAAGTTAATGATATACAGGAATTGAACCCAACTCTGCACCAAGCAGACCTAATAGACATCTACAGAACTCTCCACCCCAAATCAACAGAATATACATTCTTCTCAGCACCACGTCGCACTTATTCCAAAATTGGCCACATAGTTGGAAGTAAAGCACGCCTCAGGAAATACAAAAGAACAAAAATTATAACAAACTGTCTCTCAGACCACAGTGCAATCAAACAAGAACTCAGGATTAAGAAACTCAATCAAAACTGCTCAACTAAATGGAAACTAAACAACCTGCTCCTGAATGACTACTGGTTACATAACGAAATGAAGGCAGAAATACAGATGTTCTTTGAAACCAATGAGAACAAAGATACATCATACCAGAATCTCTGGACACATTTAAAGCAGTGTGTAGGGTAAAATTTATGGCAATAAAGGCCCACAAGAGAAAGCAGGAAAGATCTAAAATTGACATCCTAATATCACAATTAAAAGAACTAGAGAAGCCAGAGCAAACACATTCAAAAGCTAGCAGAAGGCGAGAAATAACTAAGATCAGAGCAGAACTGAAGGAGACAGAGACACAAAAAACCCTTCAAAAAATCAATGAATCCAGAAGCTGGTTTTTTGAAAAGATTAACAAAATTGATAGACAGTTAGCAAGACTAATAAAGAAGAAAAGAGAGAAGAATCAAATAGATGCAATAAAAAATGATAAAGGGGATATCACCACTGACCCCACAGAAATACAAACTACCATCAGAGAATACTAAAAACACCTCTACTTAAATAAGCTAGAAAACCTAGAATAAATGGATAAATTCCTGGACACATACATTCTCCCAAGACTAAACCAGTAAGGAG
>NW_022310815.1:0-1386 GCF_002776525.5 Piliocolobus tephrosceles
GGACAGTCTTTTAAAGTGTCCTTGTAGACTGCACTGGAAGCAACCCCTATTAGGCATTCGATTTGCCCAGGCTTTTCCTGTTCCAGAGCCTCCAAGGTCCGCTTGACTGAGGGTCATGACTAAAGCAGTGGCCTTTTTATCCTGTTTGTCCCATTCCACCTGCTCCTCCTGATCTCTATTACAAAAAACCGAGGTTGCCGAGTTTAATAGGTTTTCTAAGTTTTGCTCCAGGCCTAAGGTGGACTTTTGAAGTTTTTTCTAATGTCTGCAGCAGACTGAGTGTTTAACTTATTCTTTAAGATTAGTTGACCTTCAATAGAATTAGGTGGCAGAGAGCTATGCTTCCTCAATGCCTCCTTTAGTCTCTCCAGCAAGACAGTAGGATTTTCTTCCTTCCTTGTGTTATAGTGGACATCAGTGACTAATGTATAGGCTTCTTCCTGGTTTTCCTTAGTCCTTCTAGCACGCACGTTAGCAAATGTCTGCAGCACCAATCTCCATGTTCTGATTCCCAGTGTAGTGAGGGTCTACACTGGGAACTGCCTGCTGGCCTGTGGGAAATTGTTCTCTTTCCTCTGTTGTCATTCTATCATTGACCTGACTGAGATACCAGAGATTGCCACCCTCTCAGGCTACAGTTATGGTGACACTTCTCTCATTTGGAGTTAGTGTCTGATCTAGCAGTAATATTATATCTCTCCCTGTCAGATCAAAGGATTGTCCTAATCTTTGTAAAACATCAATATACCCATCAGTGTTATCTGATAATGTACCTAGGTCTATTTTAATTTGCTTCAAAGTCTGACAGGGAAAAAGACACGTACACTCTGACTGGGCCGAATTCTCCAGAATACATCTTAGGGGCGTTTTTGCCTTGCGGGAAACATTTCCCATCTGGAAAAAAAAAAAAAAAAAACATAGGGATGCCAGCACCCCTAGTCATTTTCTGATGAGCATTAGTCCTAGAGCGTCCTCTATGGTCCTAATGCTTATTCCTTTCCAGGGTGCGTGCCTCTACTTATCAGATTAGTTATGCTCACTGATGTAGCAGTCCTGCACCCCTTTTCCCACCTTTCTTGACCACAAAGAAAGGGGTCCCGGCTGCTGGATTCTAGTGATCCTTTACCAGCGTGCCCAACATTGCCTTTGTGCTTAGGGATGAGTCCTAGAGCTGGGCTGCGTTCCTGAGTATTCCATAACAACCCAGCTGCCCCATCAAGGTGCACTCACATAAACAACAGTTCTTATGCAAATTTGTTTCGGAGAGGGTGTAGGTAACCTTTTGAGTCAGGAGTGAGATGGAGTTTTTGCCCGCTAGGGTCTTTGTCCTTCTTTTCCTTTGTAGGAATATGCCCTAATTATCGATCTTAAACTTTATGTTGCCCC
>NW_022310818.1:0-1602 GCF_002776525.5 Piliocolobus tephrosceles
ACTTCCCCTTACATACCCTAAAATAAAAAAGCCTTACACGAGAAATTTAAACATGGAAGCAGAAACACGCCAAGAAAAAGGCATGTCAAATCCCACCTGTGTATCTGTTTTCAACCATTTGGAGTCAAGGCGAGCCTGGGCAGCCAAACAGAAAGATTCAGAGGGCATCTTTTCTCCAGCCTCCTCCCAGTTCTCAGGCCTGCAAGTAAACACACCTGTTTAAGACCTAACGCTTGTTAATAATTTACAAAGACACTCCCGAAATGTTTAATGCAGAAAAAAGAGAGAGCGAGAGAGAACAGCAAGAGGGGAGAGAACAGCTGGGGGACGGAGTGAGGGGGAGAGAGGGAAACAGGGAAGAGATGGAGGGGAAAGGGAGGTGGGGAAGGGAAAGCCTCCTTCCAAGGTAAGCAGGGTGTGCCGGGTTTCTGCACCACGCTGGGGAGACCTTGAGAATGGATGGTCACAGGAGGCCAAGTCACAATGTCATCTGCCCTCAAATGCAAAAGGTACACACACACGACAGGAAACCCACCGTTTTAACGGACAAACGAAAGCAGCATACTGCTGCTTTACCCCACAGCACGGCGCGTCCGCGAAACAAATTACTCAAAAGGATCGCCTGCAGAAAAACGCACAGCCACCACCACTTAAGAGAAGGAGAGAGGCCCGAGACTACCCCGCAGGCTATCCGCGCAGGCCCCGGTGCGGCCGCCGCGCCCACGCCTGCCTCCCAGGCTCGGCCGCCCGCCAGCCCCGCGCCCGCACCGCCTCCGCCGCCGGCCGCCCCGGTGCCCCAGGCCAGGACCTGACAAGCAGGGCCAGGCCGCGTAGCCCCGCCGGCGTGCGGACACAGCCTCCCAACAGCCGCTGGCTCAGCCCACGACCCCAGGGCCTCTAACTGCCCTAGGGCCGGGCCTATGCGAGACTACCGCGCATCCCCCGCGTACGGCCAATCGCAACGGGGCTGCTCCATGGGCGCAGCCAATGGCGAAGAGGAGCGCCTCGCCGTCCTCCCGACTCTCCCGCTTCCTGCAATCCCGCTTATCTTCCTACTTGGAGCTCACTGTCTGAGGCCAGGGTCAAGCGCGGGCGCCGGAAGGCGGAATTTCTGTCGCACTCACCCACGCCCCAACTCCCACGGGAGACTGAAGTTTATAAGAAATACTGTGTGTTGTTAAATATTTCAAAAAATGTCATGCTACCAGTTTTATAAATGTCAAAACAGTTAAGATAAGCAACTCAATTAGTTTTATAAACTTCAAAATATTTAAAATAAGCAACATAATTTTATCATTTAGGAACACCTACACATGAAGGGTTTTCGAAAAGTTTTTGGGGCTAGTTTACTTTTTCCAACTATACTTTAAGATAATCCCAGGGAGGATGCTCTTAGCCCAGGAGTTCCAGACTGGCCTGGGCAGCATGTGAAACTCGGTCTCTCTCTTTTTTTTTTTTTTTTTTTCCTGGAGGCGAGTTTAGCTCTTGTTGCCCAGGCTGCTGTGCAGTGGGCGGGGGGCTCGGCTGCCCATGGCCTCAGCCTCCCGGGTTTGGGTGGTTCTCCTGCCTCAGCCTCCTGAGTGGCTGGGATTGCAGGTGCGA
>NW_022310822.1:0-2908 GCF_002776525.5 Piliocolobus tephrosceles
TAACATTTAAGTCTCTAATCCATCTTGAATTAATCTTCGTATAAGGAGTAAGGGAAGGATCCAGTTTCAGCTTTCTACTTATGGCTAGCCAATTTTCCCAGCACCATTTATTAAATAGGGAATCCTTTCCCCATTTCTTGTTTTTCTCAGGTTTGTCAAATATCAGATGGTTGTAGATGTGTGGCATTATTTCTGAAGGCTCCGTTCTGTTCCATTGGTCTATATCTCTGTTTTGGTACCAGTACCATGCTGTTTTGGTTACTGTAGCCTTGTAGTATAGTTTGAAGTCAGGTAGCGTGACGCCTCCAGCTTTGTCCTTTTGACTTAGGATTGTCTTGGCAATGCGGGCTCTTTTTTGGTTCCATATGAACTTTAAAGCAGTTTTTTCCAATTCGGTGAAGAAACTCATTGGTAGCTTGATGGGGATGACATTGAATCTATAAATTACCTTGGGCAGTATGGCCATTTTCACAATATTGATTCTGCCTATCCATGAGCATGGTATGTTCTTCCATTTGTTTGTGTCCTCTTTGATTTCACTGAGCAGTGGTTTGTAGTTCTCCTTGAAGAGGTCCTTTACATCCCTTGTGAGTTGGATTCCTAGGTATTTTATTCTCTTTGAAGCAATTGTGAATGGAAGTTCATTCCTGATTTGGCTCTCTGCTTGTCTGTTACTGGTGTATAAGAATGCTTGTGATTTTTGCACAATAATTTTGTATCCTGAGACTTTGCTGAAGTTGCTTATCAGCTTAAGAAGATTTTGGGCTGAGACGATGGGGTTTTCTAAATACACAATCATGTCATCTGCAAACAGGGACAATTTGACTTCCTCTTTTCCTAACTGAATACCCTTGATTTCTTTCTCTTGCCTGATTGCCCTAGCCAGAACTTCCAACACTATGTTGAATAGGAGTGGTGAGAGAGGGCATCCCTGTCTTGTGCCAGTTTTCAAAGGGAACTTTTCCAGTTTTTGCCCATTCAGTATGATATTAGCTGTGGGTTTGTCATAAATAGCTCTTATTATTTTGAGGTACGTTCCATCAATACCGAATTTGTTGAGCGTTTTTAGCATGAAGGGCTGTTGAATTTTGTCAAAAGCCTTTTCTGCATCTATTGAGATAATCATGTGGTTCTTGTCTTTGGTTCTGTTGATATGCTGGATTACGTTGATTGATTTGCGAATGTTGAACCAGCCTTGCATCCCAGGGATGAAGCCCACTTGATCATGGTGGATAAGCTTTTTGATGTGCTGCTGAATCCGGTTTGCCAGGATTTTATTGAGGATTTTTGCATCGATGTTCATCAGGGAGATTGGTCTAAAATTCTCTTTTTTTGTTGTGTCTCTGCCAGGCTTTGGTATCAGGATGATGCTGGCCTCATAAAATGAGTTAGGGAGGATTCCCTCTTTTTCTATTGATTGGAATAGTTTCAGAAGGAATGGTACCAGCTCCTCCTTGTACCTCTGGTAGAATTCAGCTGTGAATCCATCTGGTCCTGGGCTTTTTTTGGTGGGCAGGCTATTAATTGTTGCCTCAATTTCAGAGGCTGCTATTGGTCTATTCAGGGATTCAACTTCTTCCTGGTTTAGTCTTGGAAGAGTGTACGCGTCCAGGAAATTATCCATTTCTTCTAGATTTTCTAGTTGATTTGCGTAGAGGTGTTTATAGTATTCTCTGATGGTAGTTTGTATTCCTGTGGGGTCGGTTGTGATATCCCCTTTATCATTTTTTATTGCGTCTATTTGATTCCTCTCTCTTTTCTTCTTTATTAATCTTGCTAGCGGTCTGTCAATTTTGTTGATCTTTTCAAAAAACCAACTCCTGGATTCATTGATTTTTTGGAGGGTTTTTTGTGTCTCTATCTCCTTCAGTTCTGCTCTGATCTTAGTTATTTCTTGCCTTCTGCTAGCTTTTGAATGTGTTTGCTCTTGCCTCTCTAGTTCTTTTAATTGTGATGTTAGAGTGTCAATTTTAGATCTTTCCTGCTTTCTCTTGTGGGCACTTAGTGCTATAAATTTCCCTCTACATACTGCTTTAAATGTGTCCCAGAGATTCTGGTATGTTGTATCTTTGTTCTCATTGGATTCAAAGAACATCTTTATTTCTGCTTTCATTTCGTTATGTACCCAGTAGTCATTCAGGAGCAGGTTGTTCAGTTTCCATGTAGTTGAGCGGTTTTGATTGAATTTCTGAGTCCTGAGTTCTAGTTTGATTGCACTGTGTTGTGATAGACAGTTTGTTATAATTTCTGTTCTTTTACATTTGCTGAGGAGTGCTTTACTTCCAACTATGTGGTCAATTTTGGAATAAGTGTGATGTGGTGCTGAGAAGAATGTATATTCTGTTGACTTGGGGTGGAGAGTTCTATAGATGTCTATTAGGTCCGCTTGGTGCAGAGATGAGTTCAATTCCTGGATATCCTTGTTAACTTTCTGTCTCGTTGATCTGTTGAATGTTGACAGTGGAGTGTTGAAGTCTCCCATTATTATTGTATGGGAGTCTAAGTCTCTTTGTAAGTCTCTAAGGACTTGCTTTATGAATCTGGGTGCTCCTGTATTAGGTGCATATATATTTAGGATAGTTAGCTCTTCCTGTTGGATTGATCCCTTTACCATTATGTAATGGCCTTCTTTGTCTCTTTTGATCTTTGATGGTTTAAAGTCTGTTTTATCAGAGACTAGGATTGCAACCCCTGCTTTTTTTTGTTCTCCATTTGCTTGGTAGATCTTCCTCCATCCCTTTATTTTGAGCCTATGTATGTCTCTGCATGTGAGATGGGGCTCCTGAAGACAGCAGACTGATGGGTCTTGACTCTTTATCCAGTTTGCCAGTCTGTGTCTTTTAATTGGAGCATTTAGTCCATTTACATTTAAGGTTAATATTGTTATGTGTGATCTTGATCCTGCCAT
>NW_022310823.1:0-2294 GCF_002776525.5 Piliocolobus tephrosceles
CTCTACTTACACTAACTCAGGTGCATGCGCACGTGCACACACACACATGCACACATACACACACACTCACACGATGTTCCAACCATTCAAAATAGACACCAACCTATGCTACTACAAAAGAGTCTTAGAGGCCTCATGTAGGGATTGGCCACACAAGTTCTGAGACAATTGCTTATTGACCAACCTACATGGGAAATCTTCAATATTTTAACAACTGTTAGGGTCATCCTGGTACAAACTGTCTTGGATGTTTGGGATCATGGCTGATCATGTGTGCTTTCAGGGCCCAAACATTCCAGAGTAAGAGACAAATAAAAAAAAATACACAAAAGTTGGGGAACCCCATCTCACTCTGCAGAATGGGCATAGTTGTCCCTGAATGGAGATACTGTAAACTTCTAGAAGAAGACTCGCATGGAGCCACTTTCAAAATAGTATGGTGGTAGTGACATGAAAGTGGTGGCCACTAAATTGGCTTAAAAATTGTTCAATGGTTTTCTTATTGATGTTATAGGCAGGGCAACAATTTGGAAGAAGGAGCAGCAAGAGAAGGAACAGATAACTTTTATACAAAATGAAGGCCTAATGTGTCACTGCATATCCAATAAGTGATGTGGGCAGATCTGAAACCTTCTTACGCTTGGAAAATTTATTTATTTAAATTTATTTAGACTTATTTTTTTAAATTTAAACTGGGGGATAAAGTAGAACCAAGAAAACTTGAGGTATCTGATACATTCCTGACAGGATCTATTCGTCATATTCCTCCCATTTCCCTTGTTCACTACAGGACAGAACAAGGACATCCGAGGCTACGTGAAGGATTTGTTCTGTCCTTTCTTCCTGTGACTCTGGTGTTTATTCACAAAATCCCCTGGCTCCTTCCTGCTTCTTATTGACTGTACTATTTCCTGCTCTTTTGAGCAGAAATAAAACGGCCAGCTTCTGTGCTACCTGGCGCCACTCTTCCCCACCACACCTCTGTTGGACTTGTTCACCAGCTCTGAATCCTCCTCAAATTCACCCTCATTTCCCTAAGGTGCCCAGCGGGGATGAGTAACAAGGAGTGACAACTCACCCAGGTGGCTTTTGATATTGTTCGTGTGAGGAGTAACACTTTTCAAAGTGCATCATACACAGAATATGTAGGCAAGGGTAAGGAAATAGGTCATTGATTTTAAATGATAAGCTGGGATAAACTTGAGCCACTGCAGAGAATTGTGCACAAATTAGAGACACAGCGCATTAGTTTTTTTTTTTTTTCTTCCTCTCTATGATTTGTTGTTGTTGTGTTTGTTTGTTTATTTTGTTTTCTTTCTTTCTAACACAATGTAGAACAGATTTAACTATTATATGCTTCCAAATGATCTGAATATCAGAAAATGCTTTCCCCTGTGTCCAGAGTTGCAGGGCAGTCTTCTCCTGTTTATAAGAGAACCAAATATCCAGCCTTACTTTTTGGCAGCAGATTTGTGGTTTTTGCAGCAGGCTCACATGCAGAAATGTTGAAATGAAAAAGCCTTTGGAATAAGTGAGGGTCAGGAGACTTGCTCCTACTGATATTCATTCACTCATGTAATAAATATTTCTTTTGTATGTGTCCTGAGCCTCTTGTAAGTGTCAAGCATTCAAGATTGAACAAGCCTATTTAGGTCCCTGTCCTGTCTTATCCTATATTTATTTCCTGTTCTTTTCCACCCTGCTCTTTACCCAAGGAGCTGATTTCAGTGGGATGCATTGCCTGGGTTTCCTTGCCCTCTGGCAGCTTCTGGTGGCAAATGGTAAAAGGCAAGCAGCAGAAAGAGAAAAGAAAGGACCAAGGATGTGGAGATAAAAGGGAGGAGAACCCAATATCCTTAGCCTACTTAATCTTATACCTCTCTTCCATGACTCCTATTCTCAACTGGACCTTGGGTATCACCATTCTGCCCCTTGTTCCTTCCATTCTAATGGAGTAGCATTTCTTGATGGTTCTTTTAACTGTATCCATACTTGGGTAAATAATCGTTATGGGAAAGTCTCTCCAAAAGTACCATCTGGGAATATCATATGTTGCCTGGCAAGACCTGGACTGAAACCACCAAAATAAGAAACAGTATGCGTAGTCTTTCTGCTGAATGTCTGCACAGAGATGCACATGTTTCACCAGCAGAGCCCTGCCTCCATGGAAGGGGCCTGTGCTTATGAGCTGTCAGCACCACGCTTGTGGGAATTTAAAATTTATCTAACAAATACCCATTGAGACCTAACTAGATGCATGATGGAAACAATGATAAGATTTGTACCTGTCTCTG
>NW_022310827.1:0-1795 GCF_002776525.5 Piliocolobus tephrosceles
AAAAATTCGGTTAGTCACACTAGCTACCTTTCAAGTTCTCAAAAGCCACATGTGGGTAGTGGTTAGCACATTTCTTAGCATAAATACAGAACATATCCAGCATCACAAAAAGTGTTGGAGAAAGCTTATCTGAACACTTAAGCACACATAGAAACGTCAAATTGGGTTAAGATGCTATCAAAAGCTAATGTTCAGACTTGCCATTAGACAAATACACGTTATCAATGCCCTGCTGATATGAGAACTGAGAATAAAATGTGTGTTCCAGGTGTGGTGTAACTAAACAGTTGAATGCCTGACTACAAACATTTAAATCTAAGTTCTTGGATTTGGTGATTTGAACCTGGAATGTATCCTTAGTTTGATTGAACATGGAAAACATTCTTCTCTTTCTGACCAACTTATTACAGATATTTGAATGATAGCATTACATATATTATGCAAAATCTACCTTTCTGAAATATTGCAAGATATATATAGTATAGGAAGCAACTACTATATGACTGTATTAGCAGTTTGACTGCTTAATAATGCATTTTATATTAAAAATTAATAAGTACCCAAAATATAATTAGGGTATTCCTCCAAAATATTATAAATAATAAAATTAAACAACTATGGAAATGAAAAGAAAGGGTCAGCAGTGTGCGTTATGGCATGAACATTTGTTTCCCCCAGAATTTATATGCTGAAGATCTAACTCTCAGTGTGATGGGATTTGGAAATAGGGCCTTTGAAGGTAATCAGGTTTACATGAGGTCATGAGAGTGGGGTCCTTATGATGGAAATAATGCCTTTATAAGAAGAGGCCAGAAAGCCTGTTCAAGAACCAAATCAGCCATTGTCTTGGTTATAGACTTCCCAGACTCCAGGGCTGTGAAAAATAAATGTCTGTTGTTGAAAGCACCCAGTTTTTAACATTTTGTTATAACAGCCTGAGCAGACTAATACAGCACGTAAATATCATATAATGACAACAGAATGAACAATGTGGGTAAAAAATAGATAACAAAAGAATCTGAGACCATTACATCCTAAAGTCTGTTACAACTAAATAAAAAAATTTAAAAATTTAAAATGCACCTTCATTATGTTAAAAGCAGGTAGAAAAAATATAACAATTATTTAAGAGTGTTTGTGTCCAAGTACATAGTATAAAATATCTCCACAATATATCATTAAATCTTCGTAACGAAGTAGTTTTATGCTCATGTGTCATAAATAAATGAATAAATTATGAACAATTGAAGCTTAGGGAAAATTATCAGCATTCCAGTTAATAATTAGTGGGTTTAGAATCAGGAAAATAAACCTAAATACGGTATAAGTGACTGAAGTATATTTAATAGAAAAATACGTTAAAATACTGAAGACAAAGAATGTTGTTCTGTAAGCTCGTAATGCAGCAATAAGCAATTTCTACAAATTATTCCCAATATTAATGAACATGGAGAAATCAGTGAATAACACATTGAAAAATGAATGCCTAGGAGATGAAGTAAAATTTTGGTCTTTTTGGAATATTTAATAAATTCTTGATTTAATGATGAAAAAAATGAAGACAATTCCAAATATGACAAACGAAAGGAGACATACAAAGAGATATATGAGACTTTTTTTAATTCACAAAATAATACATGTTAACTCTAAGCTGGAAAACAAGGATCACTAAGTGATGGTGCGAAGCAAACAACAAAATCATTAACACAGAAGTTATACCAAAAATGCGAAGGAGCCTTCCCACCGCTGCACAAAACAACAAAAGCACAAAAGTTGTTAGACGGAGACATTTCAA
>NW_022310828.1:0-1469 GCF_002776525.5 Piliocolobus tephrosceles
TCTTTATGCCAAGGTCACCTTCTCGTGGAGGTCTTCCCTGGACACCTCCCTTACATCGCAATTCCTGTCTCCCCCACGCTCCCTGGTCCCGCCCCTGGGCTGTTTCTCCCCAGCGCCTGTCACCTGCTCACACGCCTTCTCCTCCACCTACTCGTCTTGCTTATGCTGTCTGCCCACCAAGATGCCGGCTCCGGGAAAGCAGGGAGATTTGTCTGCTGCTTCCCAGCTGTGCCTGGCACCTAGTAGACACGGAACAGGTATTTGTTGAGTGAATGAATGAGTGGTTGGATGCCTCTGCGACCCAGCCTGCTGAAGACAGGAGGAGAGAGAGCACTGGAGAGGCAGCCGGGACTCCTGGTCTGCATTACTGCAGGTAGCACCGCCCAGGGCGCTGGGGACGGGGCTCCCATGTGGAACAAGGGCAGCTTTCTCCGGAGGGTGCAATGCTCGCTGTGTCCAGTGGGGGTGCTCAGGGCAGCTACAGGTGCAGGGACAAGTGGCACCGCTGGCCACTCCCCTCCCTGGGAGGCCACCTGTCTCACTCCCCACCCTCTGGACTCCGAGTAGTGTTGAGCCGAGGTCAGGCTGTGTCTGTGCTAGCCGCCAGCTCTTCAGCCTGCAGCCACAGGCGGGAACTGTACACCGTTTGCTGAGCATCTTACAAGGAACTGCGGGCCACCAACACAGCCTCTGTGTCATTCCTCCCCAGGGGCCCAGCAGCACATCCCACCACCTTTGCCACCTCCCAGGGGTGGAGGGGTTGGTGAGGTTTCCCCACAGCCCCTGCTTTGCTTTTCAGGATGCGAGACACACAGGCAGAGCCAACTGGCCCAGAGTCCACCTTCTCGAGCTGCAGATGCCACTGTCCAATCAGGAGCGACTGTATCTGCCAGGCAGCCAATCCCTGTGGAGCCGACATCCTAAGGGGGATGCTGTGAGTTCCAGGATGGGCGCAGTGGCTCCTTCAGTGCAGAGGGAGGCAGGCACGGCTAAGCTGGGTGGCCCCGGGATCCCTGACACCTCCGGGACTGGGGAGAACAGGCTTCAGAAACCGTTTGCCAACCCACCGGACCCAAGAGGGGAGCCTAGCAGCTGAGGGGTTGCAGGGCCCAGGTTCCAAAGCAGGGAGCCCACAGGCTAGGTCCCTCCCATCAGCTCCACTTCCACTTGGTCTGCGAATGACCTGGAGCAAATCTTCTGGTTTTAGATTTGGAGAAATTGAAGCATGGAGTATTTAGAAAGGCCTGCCCAACTTCTCACAGAGCAAAGAGAAGCAAGATGCGAAAATGCTTGGAGCCCAGGAAGGAATCCGGTCATTTAATCCTAGCTCTTCCCCTTGACGTGGTTGGCTGACAAGAACAGGGGACCCAGGAAGGTCGGGAGGCTCCCTCCATGGGCATTTTCTTTCTTCCTACCATCTTTTATTTTTATTAAAGAGAAAATGTGTTTCCCTGGATACAGACTGCTAT
>NW_022310829.1:0-1080 GCF_002776525.5 Piliocolobus tephrosceles
ATAAAGATCGATGACAGGGAAAGACTGATTCCAAAGTTCCTTTGTATGGAACATGACAATTCCAGAATAAGTGTCCACTCATGTGCACGTATCTTCATGGATTTTTATAGACAGAAAATTCCCCCCAATGTTTTCAATGTTCTCTATTTTAGTTCAGAATTTCTTATTGGCAGGCTTAATGAGAGGGTAGTGGAAAAATATGTTGTATATATTATTTGCATATAAACCATCTAATATCTTAGTGTTCTTTTTTGTATTAATCATATGAATTCATGGTATTCATATGACATTACAAGTCACTAGTCTCACCTATAAGTAAATTAGAAGTTAAATAAATGTCAGTGGGCCATGGAATGGCCTTTGTTCATGACTGCAGATTTTAGTGTCACGAAGAAGAATAGTAGATTTTGCCTCATCTTTAACAAGCAAACTTATTTTTTTGAATAAAAGAAATGGAAAAGATTCATAGATACTATGATTGATTTAGCATCAAAATATTTATTTATCTACAACGTATTCAATTAATAAATGTGTCTTAATTTATTGATTCTCGACTGGATACCAGATAGTTCAGTAATTACTGAGAATACAAAAAAAAAAAAAAAAAGGATACAAGATATATTACATAAATTAAGGAGATTGCAATATAATCTAGTCAATGCTTAGAAGAACGGTTGTTTTCTTTCTGTGTTATTAAAGGACAATAATCCAGCTCCTTCTATATAGGGGAGAGAGGTTTGAAATGGGCATCATCACACTTTGTTCATCTCCTCACTCTTCCACGTAATAGAAGTAATACTAATAGGAATTAGCAAAATCTAGAATGTTCACTGGGACATGGGTTTATTAGGAGATAGAGTCACACTAACTAGTAAGGTCATGTGTTCTACTACATTAACTCTTTTTTTTTTTTTTTTTGAGACGGAGTGTCTCTCTGTCGCCCAGGCTGGAGTGTGGCCGGATCTCAGCTCACTGCAAGCTCCGCCTCCCGGATTCACACCATTCTCCTGCCTCAGCCTCCCGAGTAGCTGGGACTACAGGCGCCCGCCACCTCGCCCGGCTAGTTTTTTGTATTTTTTT
>NW_022310830.1:0-452 GCF_002776525.5 Piliocolobus tephrosceles
TTGATGGTTTCCAGCTGCATCCATGTCCCTACAAAGGACGCAAACTCATCCTTTTTTATGGCTACACAGTATTCCATGGTGTATATGTGCCACATTTTCTTAATCCAGTCTGTCACTGATGGACATTTGGGTTGATTCCAAGTCTTTGCTATTGTGAATAGTGCCGCAATAAACATACGTGTGCATGTGTCTTTGTAGTAGCATGATTTATAATCCTTTGGGTATATACCCAGTAGTGGGATGGCTGGGTCATATGGGACATCTAGTTCTAGATCCTTGAGGAATTGCCATACTCTTTTCCATAATGGTTGAACTAGTTTACAATCCCACCAACAGTGTAAAAGTGTTCCTATTTCTCCACATCCTCTCCAACACCTGTTGTTTCCTGATTTTTTAATGATTGCCATTCTAACTGGTGTGAGATGGTATCTCATTGTGGTTTTGATTTGCAT
>NW_022310830.1:552-8802 GCF_002776525.5 Piliocolobus tephrosceles
CATTTTTTCATGTGTCTGTTGGCTGTATGAATGTCTTCTTTTGAGAAGTGTCTGTTCATATCCTTTCCCCACTTTTTGATGGGGTTGTTTGTTTTTTTCTTGTATATTTGTTTGAGTTCTTTGTAGATTCTGGAAATTAGCCCTTTATCAGATGAGTAGATTGCAAAAATTTTCTCCCATTCTGTAGGTTGCCTGTTCACTCTGACGGTAGTTTCTTTTGCTGTGCAGAAGCTCTTTAGTTTAATTAGATCCCATTTGTCAATTTTGGCTTTTGCTGCCGTTGCTTTTGGTGTTTAAGACATGAAGTCCTTGCCCATGCCTATGTCCTGAATGGTACTACCTAGATTTTCAAACTATACTACAAGGCTACAGTAACCAAAACAGCATGGTACTGGTACCAAAACAGAGATATAGACCAATGGAACAGAACGGAGCCTTCAGAAATAATGCCACACATCTACAACCATCTGATCTTTGACAAACCTGACAAAAACAAGAAATGGGGAAAGGATTCCCTATTTAATAAATGGTGCTGGGAAAATTGGCTAGCCATAAGTAGAAAGCTGAAACTGGATCCTTTCCTTACTCTTTATATGAAGATTAATTCAAGATGGATTAGAGACTTTAATGTTAGACCTAATACCATAAAAACCCTAGAAGAAAATCTAGGTAGTACCATTCAGATTCTTTAATATTTACTTTATATATTTTGGTGTCCATCCAGCCTTAAGATCTAATAAATTTAGGCTTGCTAGGTTTTGGAGCTTGGGACCAACTACTCCTTCAATTTTCCATTTTCTCCATTTTGGAACAGGACTCATCTTCTTTTCTTTTCTTTTTTTTTTTTGAGACAGAGTCTCGCTCTGTCGCCCAGACTGGAGTGCAGTGGAGGGATCTCAGCTCACTACAAGCTCCGCCTCCCGGGTTTAGGCCATTCTCCTGCCTCAGCCTCCCGAGTAGCTGGGACTGCAGGCGCCCGCCACCTCGCCCGGCTAGTTTTTTGTATTTTTTAGTAGAGACGGGGTTTCACCGGGTTAGCCAGGATGGTCTTGATCTCCTGACCTCATGATCCGCCCATCTCGGCCTCCCAAAGTGCTGGAATTACAGGCTTGAGCCACCGCACCCGGCCTTCTTTTATTTTTCTGATTACTCCCTTTTGAAACAGAAAAATCTATTTTATTTGTGTCCTACTATTGTATTTTGTAAGTGCATATCTTGTCTGATTTTACCGGTTGATAGCTGTGGAAGAATCGTGCTTCAGGATAAATCAAATCTTGAATCTCACCCATACCTAACTTAGTTGATACTTAGATGAGACTTTGAACTTTTACTTTAGCATTGATGCAGGAATGAATCAATATCATGGGAGCTGTTGAGGTGAAATAAATGTATTTTTTTTTTTTTTTGCAGGTCTAAGGACATGAATTAGCCAAAGGTAGAATGCTATCAACTGAATTGATCCCCAATAATCAAGTTTTATATGTTGAAGCCCTAACTCCTGATGTGACTGTATTTGGAGATAGGGTCTTTAGGATGCAACAAAATTTAAATGGTATTATGGGGTAGGGCCATAATCAATAAGACTGGTGGCCTTATAAGAAGGCGAAGAGAAGGAGAAGATCTTTTTCTCTCTCTCTCCACCAGCGGTGTAGAAGTGTTCCCTTTTCACCACATCCATGCCAACATCTATTATTTTGTGATTTTTCAAATTACGGCCATTCTTGCAGGAGTAAGGTAGTATCGCATTGTTGTTTTGATTTGCATTTCCCTGATCATTAGTGATGCTGAGCATTTTTTCATATGTTTGTTAGCCATTTGTATATCTTCTTTGGAGAACTGTCTATTCATATCCTTAGCCCACTTTTTGATGGAATTGTTTGTTTTTTCTCTTGCTAATTTGTTTGAATTCCTTGTAGATTCTAGACATTAGTCCTTTGTTGGATGTATAAATTGTGAAAATTTTCTTTGATTCTGTGGGTTGTCTGTTCCTTTAGCTGTGTGGAAGAAGCTCGTTAGTTTAATTAAGTCCCACCTATTTATTGCTGCTTTTGTTGCATTTGCTTTTGGGTTGTTGGCCATGAAATCTTTGCCTAAGCCTAAGCCAATGTCTAGAAGGAGTTTTCCAATGTTATCTTCTATAATTTTTATAGTTTTAGGTTTTAGATATAACTTCTTGATCCATCTTGAGTTGGTTTTTGTATAACGTGAGAGATGAGGATCCAGTTTCATTCTTTTACATGTGGCTTGTCAATTATCCCAGCACCATTTGTTGAATAGGGTGTCCTTTCTCCACTTTATGTTTTCCTTTGCTTTGTCAAAGATCAGTTGGCTGTAAGTATTCGGGTTTATTTCTGGGTTCTCAATTCTGTTCCATTGTTCTATGTGCTTATTTTTAATACCAGTACCATGCTGTTTCGCCACTATGGCCTTATAGTATAGCTTGAAGTCAGGTAATGCAATGCCTCCAGATTTGTTCTTTTTGCTTAGTTTTGCGTTGGCTATGTGGGCTGATTTTTGGTTCCATATGAATTTTAGGATTGTTTTATCTAGTTATGTGAAGAATGATGGTGGCATTTTGATTGCTTTTGGTAGTATGGTCATTTTCACAATATTGATTCTACCCATCCATGAGCATGGGTTATATTTCCATTTGTTTGTATTGTCTATGATTTCTCTCAGCAGCATTTTGTAGTTTTCTTTGTAAAGGTCTTTAACTTCCTTGGTTAGGTATACATGTAAGATTCCATAATATCTTAAACCCAAGTTTACTGTGGCCCTGACAGATCTGGCAGGCCCACTAGGTATTTACTAAAACAGTTTTCCAGCCTCCCTTGGGGCAGGCTATCTTGTGATAGCCATGATACTTCCTGAGTTCCAGCCACTAGAATATAAATAACATTTTGTTGTATCTGGCCCATAAAAGCCACCCATGAGTTACTTCCTGCTTTTTCCCCCTCCACAGTTGGATATCTTTGCCCAAGAATAACCTGCCATGCCATGTATTCAAGATGGCAGAGCCTGCATTAGCCTAGGTCCCTGAAAACTATGCAGAGCAGAGCGTTGCCAGCTTGGAACTACCTTGGACTATTAAGTTTAGTGAGAAATGTGCTTCTGCGGTGCTTAAGCCAGTATACATTTTGGATATATTTGCTGCAATATTTCCCCTATTAATACAAAGGAATGCTAAAATCAGATGTGAAAGTAACAATGACGATTTACATACAATATGGGGAGAGGATGGCCCAGAGTCTAGGTAACAATGTAGATGCATTCTCAACATCAGCTAGCATGGAAATTGCTGTGCAAGCCCTGGTTGTGCCAAAAGCAATCATTGCACTTTGATAATCTTTTACTGGTCTTCCCACTCCACAGCACCCATGGTCTTCCTGACTCCATTGGAAGATACACCGTCCCATCTGGTTCTCAGTCCACAGTCCGGCCCTGCACTGCCACATCACTCCCTGATTCTCACTTCAGTGTCCTCTGACTCTGGCTCTTTGTCAGCCCACTTTCATTTTATGCTCACAGGAGACATTTAAAGTCTTTCAGCATCACTTTATAGTCTATAAGATTGGGAGAGGCAAAGATTCTTCACCATATACATTTTCCACCTCAATGAACAACAATATTCTACACTTCCCACATTTTGTTTGGGTTCAGAACTTTATATCACATGCTGTCATTGGCACATTGATTGAGAAAATTCATACAGATATGTGTTTCTCAACGCTTCTGGTGTCCCTCCAAGGACTCAGGCAAAATCTGGAGTCTGAGGTTGGGGTCTCCAGGAAGAAATGCAGAAGCTCTCTTGAGTCTGGGATCACACACACCACCCATGGCTTTAATTTTCTCCCTATACCAGTAGGTCTGAACCTAGTTAGAGGGAAGATGCAGCCCTCTTTATACACTTCTCAGATTTTCTAATTTGCTGGGAGATACTAACATGAGTGGCTAAAGAAATTTGTCAAATGCTTGTTTTTCTTCTATTAGTATGATCAAATGGTTTCTCTAATTTAGCCTGTTAATATGGTGAATCAGACTGATTAATTTTCAAATGTTGAACCAGCTTTACCTTCTTTGGATGAACTCACCTTGGTAATAATGTATTGTCCTTTTTAGACATTGCTGGATTTGAATTGCTAATATTTTGTAAAGAACTTTTGCAAATATGGTCATGAGGATATCACTCTGTAGTTTGTTTTCTTTTGTTTGTCTTGTAAGCTGTCTTTTTTTTTTTTTTTTTTTTTGGTACCAATGTAATTAATGCTCACCTCATAAAATAAGTTAGAAGTATTCTTTCTTCTGACTTCTAAAGGAGATCATGTATCATTGCTATTATTATTATTACTATTACTATTATTATGCCCTTTGTCAATGTCTGAGAGTTCACCAATGTAATCATTTGGATCCGAGGATACCTTTGTTAAAATGTTCTTACCTGCAAATTCAGTGTTACTTTACAGATGGACAATATAGGCTTATTAAGGTCACTTTTTTATTTTTTTTATTTTTTTATTTTTATTTTTATTTTTTTTCATGCTTTTTTTTTATTATTATACTTTAAGTTCTAGGGTACATGTGCATAACATGCAGGTTTGTTACATATGTATACTTGTGCCATGTTGGTGTGCTGCACCCATCAACCCGTCAGCACCCATCAATTCGTCATTTATATCACGTATAACTCCCAATGCAATCCCTCCCCCCTCCCCCCTCCCCATGATAGGCCCCATTGTGTGATGTTCCCCTTCCCGAGTCCAAGTGAGCTCATTGTTCACTTCCCACCTATGAGTGAGAACATGAGATGTTTGGTTTTCTGTTCTTGTGATAGTTAGCTAAGAATGATGGTTTCCAGCTGCATCGATGTCCCTACAAAGGATGCAAACTCATCCTTTTTTATGGCTGCATAGTATTCCATGGTGTATATATGTCACATTTTCTTAATCCAGTCTGTCACTGATGGACATTTGGGTTGATTCCAAATCTTTGCTATTGTGAATAGTGCCGCAATAAACATACGTGTGCATGTGTCTTTGTAGTAGCATGATTTATAATCCTTTGGGTATATACCCAGTAGTGGGATGGCTGGGTCATAAGGTACATCTAGTTCTACATCCTTGAGGAATTGCCATACTATTTTCCATAATGGTTGAACTAGTTTACAATCCCACCAACAGTGTAAAAGTGTTCCTATTTCTCCACATCCTCTCCAACACCTTTTGTTTCCTGACATTTTAATGATTGCCATTCTAACTGGTGTGAGATGGTATCTCATTGTGGTTTTGATTTGCATTTCTCTGATGGCCAGTGATGATGAGCATTTTTTCATGTGTCTGTTGGCTGTATGAATGTCTTCTTTTGAGAAATGTCTGCTCATATCCTTTCCCCACTTGTTGATGGGGTTGTTTGTTTTTTCTTGTAAATTTGTTTGAGTTCTTTGTAGGTTCTGGATATCAGCCCTTTGTCAGATGAGTAGATTGCAGAAATTTTCTCCCATTCTGTAGGTTGCCTGTTCACTCTGATGGTAGTTTCTTTTGCTGTGCAGAAGCTCTTTAGTTTAATTAGATCCCATTTGTCAATTTTGACTTTTGCTGCCATTGCTTTTGGTGTTTAAGACATGAAGTCCTTGCCCATGCCTATGTCCTGAATGGTGCTACCTAGGATTTCTTCTAGGGTTTTTATGGTATTAGGTCTAATATTCAAGTCTCTAATCCATTGTGAATTAATTTTCGTATAAGGAGTAAGGAAAGGATCCAGTTTCAGCTTTCTACTTATGGCTAGACAATTTTCCCAGCACCATTTATTAAATAGGGAATCCTTTCCCCATTTCTTGTTTCTCTCAGGTTTGTCAAAGATCAGATGGGTGTAGATGTGTGGTATTATTTCTGAGGACTCTGTTCTGTTTCATTGGTCTATATCTCTGTTTTGGTACCAGTACCATGCTGTTTTGGTGACTGTAGCCTTGTAATATAGTTTGAAGTCAGGTAGCATGATGCCTCCAGCTTTGTCCTTTTGACTTAGGATTGTCTTGGCAATGCGGGCTCTTTTTTGGTTCCATATGAACTTTAAAGCAGTTTTTTCCAATTCTGTGAAGAAACTCATTGGTAGCTTGATGGGGATGGCATTGAATCTATAAATAACCTTGGGCAGTATGGCCATTTTCACGATATTGATTCTTCCTATCCATGAGCATGGTATGTTCTTCCATTTGTTTGTGACCTCTTTTATTTCACTGAGCAGTGGTTTGTAGTTCTCCTTGAAGAAGTCCTTTACATCCCTTGTAAGTTGGATTCCTAGGTATTTTATTCTCTTTGAAGCAATTGTGAATGGAAGTTCATTCATGATTTGGCTCTCTGTTTGTCTGTTACTGGTGTATAAGAATGCTTGTGATTTTTGCACATTAATTTTGTATCCTGAGACTTTGCTGAAGTTGCTTATCAGCTTAAGGAGATTTTGGGCTGAGACAATGGGGTTTTCTAAATATACAATCATGTCATCTGCAAACAGGGACAATTTGACTTCTTCTTTTCCTAACTGAATACCCTTCATTTCTTTCTCTTGCCTGATTACCATAGCCGGAACTTCCAACACTATGTTGAATAGGAGTAGGGAGAGAGGGCATCCCTGTCTTGTGCCAGTTTTCAACGGGAATTTTTCCAGTTTTTGCCCATTCAGTATGATATTGGCTGTGGGTTTGTCATAAATAGCTCTTATTATTTTGAGGTACGTTCCATCAATACTGAATTTGTTGAGCGTTTTTAGCATGAAGGGCTGTTGAATTTTGTCAAAAGCCTTTTCTGCATCCATTGAGATAATCATGTGCTTCTTGTCTTTGGTTCTGTTTATATGCTGGATTATGTTTATTGATTTGCAAATGTTGAACGAGCCTTGCATCCCAGGGATGAAGCCCACTTGATCATGGTGGATAAGCTTTTTGATGTGCTGCTGAATCCGGTTTGCCAGGATTTTATTGAGGATTTTTGCATCGATGTTCATCAGGGATATTCGTCTAAAATTCTCTTTTTTTGTTGCGTCTCTCCCAGGCTTTGGTATCAGGATGATGTTGGCCTCATAAAATGAGTTAGGGAGGATTCCCTCTTTTTCTATTGATTGGAATAGTTTCAGAAGGAATGGTACCAGCTCCTCCTTGTACCTCTGGTAGAATTCAGCTGTGAATCCATCTGGTCCTGGGCTTTTTTTGGTTGGTAGGCTATTAATTTTTGCCTCAATTTCAGAGCCTGCTATTGGTCTATTTAGGGATTCAACTTCTTCCTGGTTTAGTCTTGGAAGAGTGTAAGTGTCCGGGAAATTATCAATTTCTTCTAGATTTTCTAGTTTATTTGCGTAGAGGTGTTTATAGTATTCTCTGATGGTAGCTTGTATTTCTGTGGGGTCGCTGGTGATATCCCCTTTATCATTTTTTATTGTGTCTATTTGATTCTTCTCTCTTTTCTTCTTTATTAGTCTTTCTAGTGGTCTGTCAATTTTGTTGATCTTTTCAAAAAACCAACTCCTGGATTCATTGATTTTTTGGAGGGATTTTTGTGTCTCTATCTCCTTCAGTTCTGCTCTGATCTTAGTAATTTCTTGCCTTCTGCTAGCTTTTGAATGTGTTTGCCCTTGCCTCTCTAGTTCTTTTAATTGTGATGTCAGAGTGTCAATTTTAGATCTTTCCTGCTTTCTCTTGTGGGCATTTAGTGCTATAAATTTCCCTCTACACACTGCTTTAAATGTGTCCCAGAGATTCTGGTATGTTTTATCTTTGTTCTCATTTGTTTCAAAGAACATCTTTATTTCTGCCTTCATTTTGTTATGTACCCAGTAGTCATTCAGGAGCAGGTTGTTCAGTTTCCATGTAGTTGAACGGTTTTGATTGAGTTTCTTAGTCCTGAGTTCTAGTTTGATTGCACTGTGGTCTGAGAGACAGTTTGTTATAATTTCTGTTCTTTTACATTTGCTGAGGAGTGCTTTACTTCCAATTATGTGGTCAATTTTGGAATAAGTGCGATGTGGTGCTGAGAAGAATGTATATTCTGTTGATTTGGGGTGGAGAGTTCTATAGACGTCTATTAGGTCCGCTTGGTGCAGAGATGAGTTCAATTCCTGGATATCCTTGTTAACTTTCTGTCTCGATGATCTGTCTAATGTTGACAGTGGAGTGTTGAAGTCTCCCATTGTTATTGTATGGGAGTTTAAGTCTCTTTGTAAGTCTCTAAGGACTTGCTTTATGAATCTGGGTGCTCCTGTATT
>NW_022310831.1:0-1471 GCF_002776525.5 Piliocolobus tephrosceles
TTTTAGTAGAGACGGGGTTTCACCGTGTTAGCCAGGATGGTCTCAAACTCCTGACCTCGTGATCCGCCCGTCTTGGCCTCCCAAAGTGCTGGGATTACAGGCTTGAGCCACCGCGCCCGGCCGACTTATTTTGTCTTACTTCACATTGTTTCTTTGCACAGTGTGCTCTGAGTGACACCAGGGAAATTGAGGCAGTTTAGCAGACTTATTAGCATTATTGCTCTTGCCACAATTTTTTTTAAAGGTCAGAATTACTTTTCTTGTGGAGGGGGGGGACGTGGAGTCCCCCTTTGTCACCCAGGATGGAGTGCAGTGGCATGCAATCTCAACTCACTGCAACCTCCAGGTTCAAGTGATTCTAGTACCTCAGCCTCCCGAGTAGCTGAGACTACAGGTGCACACCACCACACCTGGCTAATTTTTTGTATTTATATTTATGTTTCTTTCTTTTTTTTTTTTTTTTTTAAGATGGAGTATTGCTCTGTCGCTTAAGCTGGAGTGCAGTGGCACAATCACGGCTCACTGCAACCTCTGTCTCCCAGGTTCAAGTGATTCCCCTGCCTCAGCCTCCCAAGTAGCTGGGACCACAGGGGTGCACCACCATGCCTGGCTAATTTTTATATTTTTAGTAGAGATGGGGTTTCACCATGTTGGCCAGATTGGTCTCGAACTCCTGACCTCAGGCAATCTGCCCACCTCAGTCTCCCATAGTTCTGGGATTACAGGCGTGGCCACCGAGCCCAGCCAATTTTTGTATTTTTAGTAGAGTTGGGATTTCACCATGTTGCCCAGGTTGATCTTGAACTCCTGAGCTCAAGCAATCCACCTGCCTCAGCCTCCCAAAGTGCTGAGACTACAGGCGTGAGCCACTGCACCCAGCCAAAGATGAGAATTCTTTAGGGAATGGCTAAATCAAATGTGTCCTATTCACTAAATTGAATACCATACAGCAGTTAAAGGGAATGAACTAGATGTTTCAATAAGGATAGACCTCAAAAACATTTTTGTGCGAAAAAAGCGAGTTACCGCCAGGCACGGTGGCTCACGCCTGTAATCCCAGCACTTTGGGAGACTGAGGCAGGTGGATCACGAGGTCAGGAGATGAGACCATCCTGGCTAAAAAGGTGAAACCCCATCTCTACTAAAAATAAAACAAAATTAAAAAAAGACATTAGCCAGGCGTGGTGGCGGGCACCTGTAGTCCTAGCTACTCGGGAGGCTGAGGCAGGAGAATGGTGTGAACCGGAGTGGCGGAGCTTGCAGTGAGCCAAGATCGCACAACTGCACTCCAGCCTGGGCGACAGAGTGAGACTCCGTCTCAAAAAAATGAAAAAAGAAAAAAGCAAGTTGCCAAATGTAATCATTTATGCAAAGAAAAAAACCCACAAAACAATACTATGTATTTCCCACGCAAGAGTTTTTTTGTTTGTTTGTTTTTTGAGACGGAGCCTCGCTCTGTCGCCCAGGCTGG
>NW_022310832.1:0-4555 GCF_002776525.5 Piliocolobus tephrosceles
TTATCACCCTGGACTATGTTCATTCATTTGTTTAGAAAATATTTATTGAGTATCCCCTTTACCTCAGACAATCCTATATGAACGCAGATAAACGGATATCTATCCGGCCTTCAGGAAGTTTAAAGCATACTGGAGAAGACATATATAAATCAAATAATCACATAATCTAGTAAAAACTCTGTAATTGTAAATTGTGATAAAGGTTACATAAATAGACTTTTAGGGCGAATAGGAGGAATTGGACTTGTTGGTGAAGTGAGGACAGGTTTTTTCCAGGAGGAAAAGCAAAGTGAGGCACCTCCAAAGCAGAGGTCACAACATGAGAAACAGACCTTCTAGAAGTTTCAGGTCAGACTTGGAGACTACAAGCACACTGGAGTGCTGCCTACAAGGGGCACCTGATGCAAAAAGAGACAAGAGAAACAAGTGACATCTAGACTTGTTCAGGCTTTCTATTCTATATCATGCTCACTTATGTCAGAAAGCTTTGTACTTATCTGTAGAGAGACGAGAAGGCACTGGAGGGTGTAAAGCAGGGAGTGAGAGGAATAGAGTAATGGGAAGATGGCTGTGCCTGTGCTGGGGAAGCCAGATTAGAAGAAACAGGTGTTGACCTTGAAAGTCAAGGCAGGGAGAATATAATTATAGCTTGAACAAGTGGGAGAAAACAAGTGAGGGTCATTCAGGTGGTAATTCTACAATCAACAGGGATAGATTACATATGGGGCCTGAAAAAAGCAAGAGGTTAAGGGTGATGCCACAGCTTCTGGCCTTAAGATTAGTGGTGACGTTTGCTAGTATCATGAGAATAAGAGCAGATTTCAGATGAAGATTGACAATTTAGTTATGTTGAATAAGAGTTTTAATTTTAAAGATTTAAAATTCTAGTTACACAGTAGACATTTACGTATAACTCAGAATTTGAATTTTCCTTTCATTTTGCCTTAGAAGTAATAGACGATAATCATGGGTCTTTTAACATTTGATGGAATTTTTTCTTATAGTATTATAGAAGAGAGAGCTATGCAGACTCCTTGTCAGAAATGATGTGTTATCACTCAGTCTTTTTTCTTAATCCACAATGCTTTGGATGCTTATAATTGCAAATAACCAAAAACCCAACTCTGACTTATTAAAAAAGAACTATTTTACTTATGGAAATGAATAAATGCAGAGGCAGGGTGGGCTTCAGGTGCCATTTGGTCAGTGCTCCAGCTCCATTTTCCTGAGGTTTCCTCAACCTCTGTTTTGTCTTCAGACTCAGGCTGGTATTCCTTATGTAAGAAAAGGCCTATAGCAGTACCAAAGTTAACCATCTGAACACCATGTCATCCAAAGCAAGAAAAGGGCATCTGTATTATGAAACTTCTCAGAAGAGTCCTGAGAATAACTGTCTTAGCCTTGGAACGCATGTGCCACTCCAGGAGTTAAGAATGGAATAAAATCGCTCAAAGTCACACAGATTCTACTATACACAGGGGGTTATTTGAAAAAGGAAAATGGATATTAGAGAAGCAACCAACAGCTACTCCTAAAAACATTTTTGGGCAGATAAACATCCACGCACAAGTTTCTGTAGCGTATGCCTTTTCCAATATGTTTTCATCAACCTGGGATTTGCTTATTTTCTCTCCAAAAAAAAAAAAATTTTTTTTTAAATGTATTATCTAGCTATGACATCTAGCTCTGATCTTGAGGCTCACCAGATGACCTGTCTTCTTCATCAGGCTCATAGACAGCTTCCCACAGTTCAGTATTTATGGGCAAATAAAACTTTAGTCCAGTATAGAATTTTTCATAAAAATTGCCTTTTGGAGAAGGAGCGGTTGGAAACAAACAGTGGTAAGTTGTCTATAACACACACACAGGATATCCTACGGGCAATAGTAAGAAAGCCTCTGTGTATTGTTGGAGCGAGTTCTTCAGTTCACTGTCTGGTCCTTGTTCTGCTCTTGCAGGAAGAACTTTCCTGTACATTTTAATCTTCTCCATGGTCACAGGTACTGCACTTTGGGGAGGCTTCTCCTTTAAGAAATCTTAAAAAGCAGTCCATTTCCATGTGATAATGATTATTCAGAGGCCTGGAGATCATCCCATAGCTTGAAAAATTGTAAGCCACGGGAAGTCAGTCTTGAGGTTATTGGTGATACACTGTCCTTAAGTATTCAGCAGGCTTCAGGTCTACTTTGGTGGCTCTACAAAGGCAGCAAGGACCCCCGCTCAAAAGTTAGTTTGAATGTTGAGACTGATGTAGCCACACATACAAGAAGGTATGAAAAGGATATGTATACATTGGGGCTTTTGTGGGAAGGGTGGGCCAGGCCTCCCCAGCTGCTCCTAACAAAGCTTTAAAAGGGCCAGGAAAGCGGCTGGCTGAGGTGGTTTATTGTGGTTGGGGGTTGCAGCTCTACCAAGGGTTCTTACAGGTGAGCCACGGCTTGCATGGTTTAAATCTCCGCTGGCTTCAAAGGAGGCGGCAGCCATGCTTTCTCATCGGCTTCCCCAGAAGTGGACCACAATGGGGAGAGGTAAGGATAAGGCTTAAAAGATGTCAGCTATCAAATATTTTCTTAAAAAAGCAGTCAGACCTTTTATCTACACTGTTATAGTCACTTATAATGTTTTTCATGTAGTAGAGTTCATAGACTTATCTGGCCAATATTTGCAGCTACTGATGAACTTGAGGTTTTCTGTCCACTCTCAACAAGTGCTTCTATCTTTCCAATCTTCAACTGAAATGTATTTTGGGGCACATTGAACGAAGTGGGCCTACTGAAACAAGGTAAAGGTAAATTGCCCTTTCAACCCCGGCAGCTTCCCAGCTTTTTCTCACACTGAAGTGATTATTTTCTACAACAAACAGAGATTACTTCGCTGGAGTTGTGAGAGGAGACTTTGGAGATTCGGCTTTTCCTGTGTCACAGTCTTAAAGTCATCATAATTTTAACTTTACTGTTTCCACTAGACAAGATTTGAGGTAGAAAATCTAGTTCTTAAGTCTTAAATGTTTCAAAATGTAGAGTGTCATCAACATGGAATGCAGGCCACAGGCAGAAAGGCCTCTCACAGCAAAGGTGCGGATCTTCCTCTGCTTTGAACAGTTTCAAAGCAGCTTACCTCTGTGATGAATGAACTTACGGAAAGTACCAAAAATAGCAATCAGGTAGCACTACCCTGACTTTTGAGCCATGTCCCCTAATGCTATGTCCTTTCTAAGCACAAAATCCATGTCCAAACTTACTTTTTTTTCTTAATTGATACATGATATTTTACGTATTTGTGGGGTGCATGTGATAGTTTGTTACCTGCACAGAATGTAATGATCAAGTCAGGGTATTTAGGGTGTCCGCCACCTCAAATATTTATTTATGTGTTGGGAGCATTTCAAGTCATGTAGGTATTTTGAAATATACAATATTTTGCTCATTATAGTCATCCTACTCTGCTATGAAACATTAGAACATATTCCTTCTAACTGTATGTTTGTACCCATTAACCAACCTCTCTTTATCTTCCCCACCCCTCACACACACCTTCTTCAGTTTCTTGTATCTATTGTTTTGTTCTCTATTTTCAGGAGATCCACTTTCTTTAGCTCCCCTATGTGAGTGAGAATATGGGATAGTTGTCTTTTTGTGCCTGGCTGATTTCACTTAACATGATGACCTCCAGTTCCATTCATGCCACTGCAAATGACAGGATTTCATTCTTTTTTATTGCTGAATAGTATTTTGTTGTGTATGTATACCACATTTTCTTTATCAGTTCATCCATTGATGGATACTTAGGTTGATTTATATCTTTGCTATTACTAATAGTGTTGCAATAAACATAAGGTTGCAGATATCCCTTTGATATACTTATTTCCTTTCCTTTGAATAAATACCCAGTAGTGGGATTGGTTCTATTTTTCGTCCTTTGAGAAATCTGCATAGTATTTCCCACAGAGGCTGTACTAATTCATGTGCCTACCAACAATGTATAAATGTTCATTTTTCTTTCATCATTAGCATCTGTCATTTTTTGTCTTTTTAATAATAACCATTCTATTTAGGGTAAGATGATATCTCATTGTGGTGTTCTTTTGCATTTTCCTGATGCTGAGTGATGTTGAACATTGGTTTATATACCTGTTGGCCATTTGTAAGTCTTTTTTCGAGAAATGTCTTTTTATGTCATTTGTCCACATTTTAATGCAGTTCTTTTTGTGTTTCCTTTTTTACTACTGAAATGAGTTCTTTGTATATTCTGCATATTAGTCCCTTGTGTGATGAATAGTCTGCAAATATTTTCCCCCATTCATTCTACAGGTTTTCTCTTAACTCTATTGATTCTTTTCTTTGCTGTGCAGAAGCCTTTAAGTTTAATATAGTCCCATTGGTCTATTTTTGTTTTTCTTTCTTGTGTTTTTTAAGTCTTAACCATAAAATTTTTGCCTAGACCAATGTCCTGAAATGATTCTCCTATGTTTTCTTCTAGTACCATTATCGTTTTGGGTCTTATATTATGTCTTTAGTCCATCTTGAGTTGATTTTTGTATATGAAAAGAGATGGG
>NW_022310833.1:0-1528 GCF_002776525.5 Piliocolobus tephrosceles
CATCCCTTGATCAAGATTTTACAACCTTCCACAGCAGCCCAGGCTCCACTGAAACCACAGTCTCACATGAAAACACCACAACCTCAGGCCTCGATGAAGCGTCCACACCCATCCACAGCAGCACTGGCTCACGACACACAACGCTGTCCCCTGCCAGCTCCACAAGCCCTCAGGGAGGCGTTCAGGGAGAATCGAACACCTTCCAGACCCACCCAGGCTCAACTCACACAGCACCTTCACCTCCCAGCACAAGTACCCCTGTTGAAGAATCTACTACCGACGACAGCAGCCCAGGCTCAACTGCAACAGCACACTTCCCTGACAGCTCCACAACCTCAGGCCATAGTGAGGAATCAACAGCATCCCACAGCAGCCCAGATGCACTGGAAACCACATTCCTACCCACGAGCACCACAGTCTCAGTTCTTGTTGGAGAATCTACAACCTCACCCATCAGTTCAGGCTCAGTGGAAACAACAATGTTACGCGGCAGCAGCACAACACCAGGCCTCAGTGAGAAATCGACCACTTTCCACAGTAGCCCCAGATCACCAGACACAAGCCTCTCACCTGCCAGCACGACAAGCTCAGGTGTCAGTGAAGGATCCACCACCTCCCTCAGCCGACCATGGTCAATGCACACAATGGCGTTTCCGGACAGCACCACCGTACCAGGCCACAGTCAGGAATCTACAACTTCCCACAGCAGCCCAGGCTCAACACACACAACACTGTTCCCTGGGAGGACCACAGCATCATCCCTTGGTCAAGAATCCACAACGTTCCACAGTAGCCAAGGCTCCACTCACACCACACTCTTCCCTGACAACAGCACAACCTCAGGCCTCGTTGAAGCGTCTACGCCCGTCCACAGCAGCACTGGCTCACCACACACAACACTGTCCTCTGTGGGATCTACAACTCATCGGGGAGAAGCTACCACCCTCGCGAGCTGGTCAAGCTCAAAGGACACTACGGCTGCACCTCCTACTACCACATCAGCCTTTGTTGATGTATCTACATCCTACCACAGCAGCCCGAGCTCAACTCCAACAACCCACTTTTCTGCCAGCTCCGCAAGCTTGGGCCATAGTGAGGAATCAACAATAGTCCACAGCAGTCCAGATGCAACTGGAACAGCACTCTCACCCGCCCACTCCACAGCCCCAGGTCGTGGAGAATCTACAGTCTCACCCATCAGTCCAGGCGCAACTGAAATAACAACGTTACCTGGCAGTAGCACAACAACAGGCCTCAGTGAGACATCTACCACCTTCCACAGTAGCCCCAGATCACCGATCACAAAACTCTCACCTGCCAGCATGACAAGCCTAGGCGTCAGTGAAGAATCCACCACCTCCCATAGCCAACCGGGCTCAACTCACTCAACAGCGTCACCGGCCAGCACCACCACGCCAGGCCTCAGTGACGAATCTACCACCATCTACAGCAGACCACGCTCAACTGAAACCACAGTGTCCCCTCACAGCAGCACAACCTCAACTCGTGGGGAAGAATCCACACCCTT
>NW_022310834.1:0-4044 GCF_002776525.5 Piliocolobus tephrosceles
AAAAAAAAAAAAAAAAAAAAAAATTACTTAATCTTTTTGAGCTCCAGTTTTCTTATCTGTCAATTAGGGCAGTTATGAGGACCAAATGGAAAAAAAAATTTTAGCACAACGTCTGGCACATAATAAGCACTTAATAATGTTAGCTAATAATAATAATAATAATATAATAGCAGCAAGGAATTCACACAAACAACCAAAAGAAGGCCATACCAAAGTGCAGGCAAAGTTCTCTGAGCGCTTACAGCAGGGTGTGATCACCTCGGGAGAAGTGTGTTTGAGCCAGCACTGGGAGCCCAGAAAACACTTTCACTCAGAGATGGTGCAAGAGGGGCGACAGACAAGGAGGGCTACACAGGCCTACACAGCAGTAAAAGGCTTCCTCCCCACCCCCACGGGAGCCTCTGTGCAGGAGGGAAAGGGGGCAAAGATAACAGAACCTTTCTCTCCAGCTTAGCAAGTGGGGTCAAGGGAAGGGCAGGGAAAAGGAGGGAGCGTCAGGAGAAAAGACCTCTCTGCACTCTGAAGAGCATGAAGAGGGAGGTGTGGGTGCTGTTCTGGGACAATCTGGGTCTGTCTTGATCTCTGCCAGGAATGATGGGAAATCTGTATATTAACAAGAGTTAGGGTCCATGGGGAAGGGGGATGGGACTCCCACTTACGCCCTTTTTCATGTCCTCATGCTCCCACATTCCACTGAAGAGGAGAACTGAGGACATGCTGGGGTCTTTCCTTCCAAGTTCTGGCCTGAGATGAGGTCTGGGGAATGAGAACGGAAGCCCTCCACCCAAGGACTCAAGACTAGCAGATACAGAACAACCCAGGAGAGCTGCGAGGAGTGCCTTGGTCATTTGGGGTCAAGGCCAGTCCCAGATTTGACCCAGAACAAGTCTCACTTACCCTGGCTCATGCTAATCCTCAGGCCATCCACATCAGGGCCAAGACCCCTCCCCAGCCCAGACACCAGGAGGGAGGAGGAGGGAGAGAGAAGGGAAGGGCCCTCCCCGCAGAATCCAGGCTCTTACATCAGATTCTTGCCCTGGACAGGATATCCTGTATTTACCAGGCGGAAAGTGTGGGGAGGGGAGGTGAGGTGGGTGGCCTTCAGCAGTAACATGAACTACAACTACCCCCTGAAAATATTCCTCTTAGCGCCTGCTCAAGAGTGGGATCATTTAGAAGTCAGTTTGAGGGTGGGGCCAGAGCTGAATTCAGAGGAAAGCCTTTAAGGAGAAGCTGTTTGCATACACGATGAATCCAACAAACCTGGCTCCGGAATCCAGCAAACCTGGCTCCAGAATCCGGGGCTGGCAGGTCTGCAAGAGGCTACATCTGAGGGGCCTCTTTTTGAGGGGTCTGATTTAAAAAGAAACCCCTGGCCGGGCGCGGTGGCTCATGTCTGTAACCCCAGCACTTCGGGAGGCCAAGGTGGGCAGATCACCTGAGGTCGGGAGTTCGAGACCATCCTGACCAACATGGAGAAACCCATCTCTACTAAAAATACAAAATTAGCCAGGCATGGTAGCACATGCCTGTAATCCCAGCTACTAGGGAGGCTGAGGCAGGAGAATCGCTTGAACCTGGGAGGCAGAGGTTGCGGTGAGCCGAGATCACGCCATTGCACTCAACAAGTGCAATGGCAACAAGAGTGAAACTCCGTCTAAAAAAAAAAAAAAGAAAGAAAAAGGAAAAAAAAGAAACCCCTAAACAAATGGAGTGCTGAGGCCTCATCCCAGGTCTCTCAAAAAGCTGATCATTTTGAGCTCTCCGGTGTCCAGGGTTGTGGTCGCGATTAATGATAAATGAGGAGAAACAAGCCTGCAGACTTGGCCAACCAGTTCAAGGCGCCACACCTCTCCGTTCCAGTCCAAACCCCTGGCACCGGGGTTTCTGAAGTGGGGGTCCTCTGCAGGAGGAAAGCAGAGGTGGGTCCCCCCTACACGCTCCGCCCCAGGCGTTCCCAAGGGCAGCCCCGGGTCGTGGCCCGATGGCTGAGTCACAGGAGGAGGAGATACTGCAGTCACGGGAGACACAGAGCCCAAGACAAAGATCGGGTGACCCAATCCCGCCTCCCCCACCCCAAAACCAGATCGGCGGTGTAAGCCTGGTGGCAGTAGGGGAGCAAGGCTCTCTCTTCTCCGTGACGGGCGTGTCTCGTCTCCTTGGCCTTGCTTTGGGAGGGGCCGCCTCACACCCCCACAGACCACGGGGCTGCATGTGACCAGGACTCTGGCAGGGCCGCTGTGCCCCCGCCCAACACCGACGACATAGCCCCTCAAGCTCCCTCGGGAAAAGGGGGTACTAACCGTCACTCACAGTCACAGACCACAATTACCCAGACAGTGTTTGGTGGGCAGGGGTACAGGTGTGGTTTTAACGGGGGGGCGGGGGCGGGTGGGGACGGTGGTGTCGTTGTGCGCATGCGCAAGGGCGCCTTATTGTTTCCCCCCCGCCCTCCCAGCACAGCTTCTGGGCGGCGGCCACAACTAAAAAGGTTGGGGAAGGGGCGATAATTCCGCCTCCCCTCCTCACATAAATGCCGTTTCCAGGAGCCCCAAAACACAAGTTTCTTTGCTACGCTTTCCACGCTTGTGCACCCAGGTCCGCGCCAGTTTCTCCAGCCCTGCCACACCCCCGGCGCCCGCCCACTCGTGCCCCATTGCCCCGATGCCTGCGCAGCCCTGCCCTGCCCTACGCAACCCGCTCACCTTGCGATCGCTGACTCCCTCGCCCACTGCGATCACGACGCCCGCGCCCTCCATGCCCGGAGTGACAGGCAGCGGCGGGAGCCTGTCGTACAGCCCCTGCCTGGCCATGAGGTCTGCGAAGTTGAGCCCGCAGGCCCGCACGCGCAGCGTCAGCTGGCCGGGCCCAGGGGCCGGGGGCGCGGCCGGCCGGCTCTGCAGCTTCACCTTGTCGTAGCCTCCAAAGCCGGTGAGCACCAGGCAGCGCAGCGGCGGCGGCGAGGCGGCGGCGGCTGCGGCCCCTTCGGAGGCCGCGGGCTGCTGGGGGTCGCTCGTTCTCTCGGTTTTCGTAGGCAGCGAAGAGGCGTCTTCCCCGGCCCCTGCCTCGGCGGCCGCCACCACAGTGGCCGCCTCGGCTACCTCTCTCTCGGCTGACATGGCTGGGACTCCCGACGAGAACGCACAGCTGGACTGAGAGTGCACAGCTGGGGAAGGCGGGGCGCGTCGGGAAGAGCCGCGGCTGCGGGATCCAGCGGGAGGGGCGGGGCGCTGGGCGAGGCGGGGCCTCGCGCGCAGCCTTAAAGGGCCAGGGCCACAGTGGCGCAAGCTGGGAGAGCACGAAAACGGGCACCAGGAACGTCTGTGGTCTTGGGCTCGAGCAGACCGCGATTTATTTATTCATAGTAAACTTTATTCAAATTAAAAACTATTTTAAGGGATAGGCCTGTCTGGCTCACGCCTGTAATCCCAGCACTTTGGGAGGCCAAGGCGGGCAGATTACAAGGTCAGGAGATCATTGCGGGTGGATCATTTGAGGTCAGGAGTTCAAGACCGGCCTGGCCGACATGGTGAAACCCCCGTCTTTACTAAAAATACAGAAATTAGCCGGGCGGTAGTGGCGCGCCCCTGTAATCCTAGCTATTCGAGAGGCTGAGGCAGGAGAATCGCTTGAGCCTGGAAGGTGGAGGTTACGGTGAGCCGAAATAGCGCCACTACACTCCAGTCTGGACAACAAAGTGAGACCCTGTCTCAAAAAAAAAAAAAAAAGTCAGGCGCCGTGGCTCCCACCTGTAATCCCAGCATTTTGGGAGGCCGAGGCGGGTGGATCCCCTGAAGTCAGGAGGAGTTCGAGACCAGCCTGACCAGTATGGTGAAACCCCGTCTCTACTAAAACTACAAAAATTAGCCAGGCATGATGGCAGGTGCCTATAGTCCCAGCTACTCAGGAGGCCGAGGCTGGAGAATTGCTTGAACCCGGGAGGCGGAGGTTGCAGTGAGCCAAGATCGTGTCACTGCACTCCACCTTGGGCGACAGAGGAAGACTCCATCTCAAAAAAAAAAAAAAAAAAAAAAAAAAAAAAAG
>NW_022310835.1:0-3221 GCF_002776525.5 Piliocolobus tephrosceles
GAAACGTGCACGTACATGCTCTGCTGCAGGTGCACTGCCGTATGTGGACCAGCAACGCTCTTTCCTGCCTCGGGTTCTCGTCTCTGCCTTCTGGAAAGCTCTCGCCTGCTTTACAGCCATGCCAGGTAGACCTGGTCAGCCGGACAGTCAAATTTCTACAGTGTCAGAGCTAAGTGCTGGCTGAGACTTTAACAGCGAAGACAGCGGAGTAATGGGGATAAACTGAACAAAACTGTATTGTAACGCAGATGAAAGTCTAGAAGCAAAAAAGCTGACACCCCTAAGAGAGCAGGCGATTGCCTCTCACTATGATGTTAATAGCAGCTTGCTGTTTCCAGTGCCTCCGTGTGCCAGGGTTTCCAGTCAGCGTTTGTGTTTATCTGCTCCTGGGCTACCCGATCAAAGCTTTGCAGAGATCAGAGATATCTAAATTGACCCAGTATCTGCAGGCTGGCTGCACAGAGGCCGTGGTGTGGAACGGCCATGACATTGCTTAGTCATATGGGGCACAAGCACGTCACTTGCCACTGCTGTCTTTCTATTTCATCAAACCTTCTTTTCTCCTGTATATTGACCATAGCAAAGTCTTTAGCCTTGGAGATGCATTTGAAACATCAACTTGCTTTGTTCAAGAGGTTTCAGACACACTTACGTCTTTCTTGCCACGTTCAACACACTGGTGTTTCTTGAACAAAAGCCTTGGCCTGCCCCAGTGAACATTCACACTGAGCATACTGTCGTGAGGCTGCTTGGCCAGCCAGCAGGGGGCAGGAGAGCGCCGCAGGGGCCGCGTGGGGTCCCTGCAAACCCGCCTCACTCCCTCAATCAAGGGCGGTGCCTCCTGCCAATCCAGGGGCTTCCTCCAAGGGGAAGAGGCCTCTTCAGCTGTCACCGCACTGATTTCAGGCAGCTCAGCCAATGGGGCAACAGATTCAACAGAGTCCCATGTTGTTAAATGAAAACTTCTGTTACCAGGCAACCTTAAGGTCAGATTCAACGTAAAATAACCAACAACACTGTTTCCAAACCAACATGCTACTAGTGCCTTATCCTTCAATGCTGTTTAAACACAGAAAAGTATGAGGAAAAAAGAGCATGGCACTTACTTCTTAAAAAATAACCCCTCTTCCAGGTTCATTTTACCCATATCATAAAGACTTAGAACTGTAGATTCCCTACAGGAATGTGGAATGGGAGTGGATACCCACGCTGACCCAGCCTCCCCCCAGGCCAGTCACCCCCCCACCACGGGGTTTACACCTCTCCAAGCCCTGTCACCTCATTAAGGAAAGGTGGTGTCTCTGAGCTGTCTTCCCAGGAAGCACCCAAACGGGAGCTAGAGACACAGACACACCCATAACTGCTTTGAAATCCTGAATATATTTAAGGATTTCATTATTAGTTTTTTAAAACGGTAAGAACAAAGTGAGCCTGGTTTTAACCTCTCTGCCACAATAACACCATGTACATCTGTCTTTTACTGTTTGTTCCTTCTCCAGCAGCTGCTGCCTGGCTGGCCGACTGCAGAAGAAGAGCCTCTGGTACTCCCGGGAGGCCCTCGGTAAAAGCGTGAACACCACGATCGCGTCTCAGGACACGGCACATGTTAGGGTCGCCCACAGACCGCCATTCCCAATGCCTAGAAGGCACTGAACGGGCCTCATGCTCTTTGTAAATGTCAACCTTCCTCAGCTATGTTGTGTTGAAATTTTTAACTGCAGTCCACACATACTCCTTTGTTTGTGTCTTGCTTTTATCCTAGACGAATATTTTTACGGAAAATTAAGCTTGCAAGGTTGAAGGGCTTTCTGAAAGTCGACTCCTAATCCTGGAAGGAAAAGAAAAATGGGCCAGATGTGGTGATCACGGCTGTAATCCCAGCAGTTTGGGAGGTTGAGGCCAGCAGATTGCTTGCGCCCAGGAGCTTGAGACCAGCCTGGAAAACATGGCAAGACCCTGTCTCTACTAAAAAAAAAAAAAAAGAAGAAGAAGAAGAAGGAGGAGAAGAAGGAGAAGGAGAAGGAGAAGGAGAAGAAGAAGAAGAAGGAGAAGGAGAAGGAGAAGGAGAAGGAGAAGGAGAAGGAGAAGGAGAAGAAGAAGAAAAGATAGAAGAAGAAGAAAAGATAGAAGAAGAAGAAGATGAAGAAGAAGAAGAAGAAGAAGAAGAAGAAGAAGAAGAAGAAGAAGAAAAGATAGAAGAAGAAGAAGAGATAGAAGAAGAAGAAGAGATAGAAGAAGAAGAGATAGAAGAAGAAGAGATAGAAGAAGAAGAAGAGATAGAAGAAGAAAAGAAGAAAAGAAGAAAAGGGAGGAGGAGGAGGAGAAGGAGGAGGAGGAGAAGGAGGAGGAGGAGAAGGAGGAGGAGGAGAAGGAGGAGGAGGAGAAGGAGGAGGAGAAGGAGGAGGAGAAGGAGGAGGAGAAGGAGGAGGAGAAGAAGAAGAAAGAAGAAGAAGAAGAAAGAAGAAGAAGAAGAAAGAAGAAGAAAAGAAGAAGAAGAAGAAAAGAAGAAGAAGAAAGAAGAAGAAGAAAGAAGAAGAAGAAGAAGAAAGAAGAAGAAGAAGAAGAAGAAGAAAGAAGAAGAAGAAGAAAGAAGAAGAAGAAAGAAGAAGAAGAAGAAAGAAGAAGAAGAAAGAAGAAGAAAGAAGAAGAAGAAAGAAGAAGAAGAAGAAAGAAGAAGAAGAAGAAGAAAGAAGAAGAAGAAAGAAGAAGAAGAAAAGAAGAAGAAAGAAGAAGAAGAAGAAAGAAGAAGAAAGAAGAAGAAGAAAGAAGAAAGAAGAAGAAAGAAGAAAGAAGAAAGAAGAAGAAGAAGAAAAGATGGACTTGGTGACATGAGTCTAGTCCCAGCTACTCAGGAAGCTGAGGTGGGAGGATCACCTGAGCCCAGGAGGTGAAGGCTGCAGTCGGCCAAGATTTGCATCACTGCACTGAAGCTTGGGCGACAGAGGGAAACACCATCTCAAAAAAACAAAAAGTAAAAACAACTGTATAAATAATCATAGAAGGGAGCTGGCCAGGCGCGGTGGCTCACACCTGTAATCCCAGCACTTTGAGTGGTCGGGGTGGGCAGATCACCTGAGATCAGGAGCTTGAGGCCAGCCTGGCCAATATGGCAAAACCTCATCTCTAATAAAAATACAAAAATTAGTGGGGCATGGTGGTGGATGCTTGTAATCCCAGCTACTGGAAAGGCTGAGGCAGGAGAATCACTTCAACCTGGGAGG
>NW_022310836.1:0-1723 GCF_002776525.5 Piliocolobus tephrosceles
ACATACAGTAATGCAGTCTTTGAAATATATATTCAGCTGTGAACAGCATCAGTAGTATTTGTGAATTCTTTAGTGGCTTGGGTATAATTGTTAGTGGAGGCTGTGGTGAACCTTTGCTAGAGATAAAGATGCCAGGTAGGCCAGTCCTTGAACCCCAGTAGTGGCAGCTGCAGGCCAAATATTTCTTTTTCTGGGCACCTAGATGGTTTATGCAGGCACTGGTGTTGGCAGGTCCAGGTGGCCTGATCCTTGGGCTTTCAGGGAGCTAATTCAGGTGCCATCAATGGAGGTGGTGGGACACATGGGTGTGTAGGTCCATAGGCCCCCGAATAGCATGTGTGGCATGAACAGTGGTAGTAGCACTGATGTGGCAATTCTTAGACTCCCAGGTGGCACTTGTTAATGGGGCTGTGATGGGCTAGGCTTGACAGTTTGCTGGAACCCAGCTGGTTCATGCAGGTAAGTGCTAGCAGTGGTGTTGGGGGCAGGCTGTGTGGGCCCATCTTCAGGTCCCCAGAAGGAGTGCACAGATGCTAACAGAGCTGGACTGGCCAGGGTGCTCCCCAGGTCCCTGGGTGGCATGCTCAGGTACTGCCTGGGGGTGATGCCAGGCCAAGCCGGCCTGAACTCACGCCCTCTGGTGGTGCACATGGGTTCAGGCTACAGTAGGTAGGGTAGGACAATCTGCAGTGGTAGATAAAGAAGGCCTGTTCTTACAGTGTGTGAAATTGTGCAGCAGTCCTGGTGCTGGGAGGCAATGAGTTGCTGTCAGTGGGAGCAGACTCAGGCAGGCAGAGGCAGCCTTCAGGTTCTGGGGAGTCTATATTTGGCTCCCCAGTGGCAGCAGCAGCTGTGGTGGTATTCGGCGATATCCCGTACTTAGGACATACTTAGAGCATATATTAGAGCACAGAAGCCACGCTACTTGTTGTCAGTAGCCCCATATAGGCAGCTTTGAGGCTCTGAGAGTTGCTCACTTTGGCTCCTGGCAGCAGCCACAGCCATGGTGGTGTGCAGGAGGAGTTTGCCCTCAGAGCACAAGCTGGAGCGCAGACACTGCTGCTGTTGGGAATGGAGTTGCTGTCAGCAGCCGCAGGAAAGCAGCTCCTAACCCCTGGGGAGTTTCCACAGCTTAGGCTTCCTTTGTCCTAGGGCAGCCTCCCTGGTGTGCTATGCCACCCTTTCCCTGGGGTGCAGAACTCTGTGTGGCCTACAGTTCTTGGGACGCTGCCACATTGTTGGGTCTACCTGGTGTTGCACCACTGCAGCCCTCCAAGTGGACATGGGAAATTTCAGTGGGGACTCCCAAGATGTGGAGACGCGGGGGCTGTTGAGCACCAGGGCAGGATGCAGTCTGATGGAGACTGGACTCTCAAAATGGCATTGTGCTGCAGTTTCTTAGGTCTCCAGGGGTGCTAATGACCTAGCATGTATTCCCTCTCTGGAGCAGTGCCTTTGTAGGATCTCCAGGCCACTGCCGATGCTAATAATCTAAGGGGCTATGTGGGTTCAGGGGCTCTCCTGTACCTAGGATTGCAGGAGTCCTCGGTGGGAATGTGGACTGCTGAGGATCTCTCACTTACCCTTTCCTTGCACCAGGGGGTTGGGGGCGGTCTTCAGGAACCCAGCTGATCCTGGCTACACTAGCTAATTTCTTTATCCTATCCTTCTGTGCCTCAGATGTTTTCTGTCACTTCTCTGCTGAATTCCAATGTTCTCTCTT
>NW_022310838.1:0-2756 GCF_002776525.5 Piliocolobus tephrosceles
TTTCTTGCTTTTCTTCTGATGATATTTCCTTTTTCATTATAGGCCTCAAAGTACTCCCAAATATTCCTATGCAGATTCCACGAAAACAATGTTAGCAAGCTGATTCATGAAAATGTGTACCTTGGTGGGATGAATTCACACATCACAAACTAGTTTCTCAGAATGATTCTTTCCAGTTGTTATCTGAGAATATTTCCTTGGTCACCATAGGCTTCAATGCACTCCCAAATATCCTATTGCAGATTCCATGTAAACAGTGTTAACACACTCTTGCATGAAAAGAACAGTGTAACTCTGTGAGATGAATTCACACATCACAAAGTAGTTTCTCAGAATGATTATTTCTAGTTGTTATTGAGGATATTTCCTTTTTTATCATAGGCCTAAATGCTCTCCCAAATATCCCTTTGCAGATTCCTTGAAGACAGTGTTAGGAAACTGTTCCATGAAAAGTAACTTGTAAATATTTGAGATGAATTCAAACATCACAAGGAACTCTATCATAAAGCTTCCTTCTAGCTTTTATCTGAGGATATTTCTTTGTCACCGTAGTCTTCAATGTGATCAAACCTATCCCTTCACAGATTCCCCAAAAAGAGGGGTACCAATCTTTCCATGAAAATAATCCTGTAACTCTCTGCGATGAAGTGACAGATACCAAAACGGTTTCTCAGAAAGCTTCTTTCTAGTTTCTATATGAGGATATTTTCTTTGTCAGCATAAGCCGCCATGTGCTCCGAAATATCCCATTGGATATTCCAAGAAGACAGTGTTAGCAAACTTACACATAAAGAGAACAGTGTACCTCTGTGAGATGAATTCACACATCACAAAGCAGTTTCTCAGAATGATTCTTTCTAGATTTTTTCTGAGGTTATTTCCTTTTTAACCATAGGCCTCAATGCACTCCCAAATATCCCTTTGGAGATTCCACAGAAAGAGTGATAGGAAACTGCTCAATGAAAACAACAATGTAACACAGTGAGATGAATTCACAGAAAGCTTCTTTATCAGAAGTCTTCGTTCTAGGTTTTATCTGAAGATATTTCCTAGGACTCAATGCACTCCCAAATATCCCCTTGCAGATTCCATGAAAAACAGTATAAGGAAACTCTTCCATGAATAGAAAGGTGCAACTCTGTGAGACGAATTCACACATCACAAAGAAGGTGCTCAGGCAGGTTCTTTTTTTTTTTTTTTTTCTGAGGATATTTCCGTTGTCTCCATAGGCTTTAATGTGATCAAAAATATCCCTTATCGGATTCCCCAAAAAGAGTGCTACCAATCTGCTAAATGAAGAGAATCGTGTAACTCTGTGAGATGAATTAACACATTAAAAAGCAGATTCTCGATATGCTTCTTTCTGGTTTTTATATGAGGATATTTCCTTTCTCACCATATGCTTCAATATGCTCAGAAATATCCCATTGCAGAATCCAAGAAAAGAGTGTTAGCAAACTACTAAATGAAAAGAACAGTGTAACTCTGTGAGGCGAATTCACACATCACAAAGCAGTTTTTCAGAAATATTCTTTCTACTTTTTATCTAAGGATATTTCCTTTTTCACTGTAAGCCTCAATGCACTCCAATATATCCCTTGCAGATTCCACAAAAACAGTGTTAGTAAACTGCTCAATTAAAAGAATGGTGTGACTCTGTAAGAGGAATTCACACATTACAAGTAAGTTTCTCAAAAAGCTTCTTTCTGGTTTAAATCTTAGGATATTTCCTTTGACACCATAGGCTTCCATGCGATAAAAAATATCCCTTCTCAGATTCCTGAAAAACAGTGCTACTAAATTAATCTATGAAAAGAATCGTGTAACTCTGTGAGATGAATTAACACATCACAAAGCTGTTTCTTAGAAAGCTTCTTTCTAGTTTTTATATGAGGATATTTCCTTTTCCACAATAGACTTCAATGTGCACCCAAATATCCCTTCTGAGACACCACAAAAACAGTGATGCCAAAGTGATCCCTCAACATAAACGTTTAGCTCTATGAGATGAATGCACTCCTCCCAAAGGAGTTTCTCTGAAAGCTTATCTCCAGTTTTTACCTGAAGATATTTCTTTTTTTGCCATTGGTGTCTATGCGCTCCTGAATATCCCTTCTCAGACACTACAAAAACAGTGATGCCAAACTACTCTCTCAACGGAAAGCTTTACTTCTATGAGATTAATGCACATATCACAAAGGAGTTATCAGAAACTTTCTCTCCTGTTTTTACCTGTAGATATTTCTTTTTCAACATTGGCCTCTATCTGCTCCCGAATATCCCATGCGTATTCCACAAAACGAGTGCTAACAAACTGCTCAATGAAAAGAAAGCTTTAACTCTGTGAGGTGAATTCACACATCACAAAAGAGTCTCTCAGAAAGCTTCATTCTAGTTTTTATCTGACGGTATTTCTTCTTTCACCATAGGTTTCCCTGTACTCCAAATATCCCTTTGTACATGCCACAAACACAGGGTTACCAAGCTACTCAATGAAAAGAATCAGTTATCTCTGGGAGATGAATTAACCCATTACAAAGAAATTTCTCAGAAAGCTCCTTTCTAGTTTTTCTCTTTGCATATTTACTTTTCCACCATCGGCCTCAATGTGCTCCCATATATTGCTTCTCAGACATCACAAAAACAGTGATGAAAACCTGCTCAATCAACAAAATGGTTTATCTCTATGAGTTGAATACACACCTCACAAAAGAGTTTCTCAAAACCTTCTCTCCAGTTTTTATCTGAAGATATTT
>NW_022310840.1:0-4477 GCF_002776525.5 Piliocolobus tephrosceles
GGGGCGACAGAGCGAGACTCCGTCTCAAAAAAAAAAAAAAAAAAGACCATCCTGCCTGACACCTTGATATCCCATCTCTATTAAAAATACAAAAAATTAGCCGGCATGGTGGCGGGCGCCTGTGGTCCCAGCTACTCGGGAGGCTGAGGCAGGAGAATGGTGGGAACCCGGGAGGTGGAGGTTGCAGTGAGCCAGGATCGTGCCACTGCACTCCAGGCTGGACAACAGAGCCAGACTCCATCTCAAAAAAAAAAAAAAAAAAAAAAGAAAAAAGAAAAAAAGAAGTAGAATTCCTAGAAAATGTCTTCTAGTCTTCTATTGATACTTCAGGTGAGTGACCCTGTGTAACTCCTTAGTTCTGCCAGGGGTTATTAAAAAATAAGAATATTCTTTTAAAGTCTTTTTCAATTTTTTTATATTGACCAAATAAAATCATCTATGTAAAAGCCTTTTGCAATTTATTGAACAATATATGGATGCAATATTTTTTAGACTAGAAAAATTATTTTTTACATAAACAGGGGAAAACTGGGGATTACATATAAAATTATAACTGTGGGTAGAATAAATCACTGGCATTTAGAAGGTAAAAGTCATTAGGTCTTTGCAGGTTCCCACTTCTGTGTATAAACAAATGTTTTTCAATAAAATGCAAGTTATTAATGTATACTGTTTGAGAGGAGGAAAGGGAGAGAGTCAAAGGTTATGTTTTGTACATTTAAAGATGGAGACTCTTGTAACATCAAGGGAAAATCAAGGTAAGAAACTGGATATGTGATTGTGGAGCTCATGGATAAGATTCAGTTTGCAGGTGCACATTTTGGAATTCATAAATATAGAAGTCGTATTAGAAGCGATGAGGTTGGAAGAGATCGTCCAGGAAGTGAGTAACAATGCAGGAGGGAAGATGTCAGAGGACAGCAATAGGACATTTAGGAGTTAGGGGGAAAAGATGAACAAGCAAGTAAGATGAAAACTCTAGGTAGCCAATAAGGTAAGAGGAAAACCATGAGGTTGTGGATTCCAGAAAGGCAAGTTTGAAAATGATTTAATAGAAGAGATCAATGAACTGCATCAGATGCTGCTGATATGAAAGAGTAATTTGAGGGCTGAGAATTGATCACTGATTTTAGCCACAGGAAGGTCACTGGTGCCCCTGACGACGGTTTCAGTGGAGTGGAAAGCATATTCAGCTGATTGCAGTGTCCGCCAAGAGAACAGGAAGAAAGAAGCTGGAGTCAGAAAGTATGACTTTAAGGGGGAATAGAAAAGTGGAAGGTGGAAAGAAGACAAATGGAGACGTGGCAAAAAAAAAAAAAAAAAAAAAAAAAGCACAGTATTTGTTTTCATAATAGGAAAAAATTTTCAGGTATTGTATGCGGATGAGAATAATCCAGGAGAGAGGGAAAATACTGACTTTCAGGAGAAGGAGCAATTGCTGGAGGAAATATTTTGAGCAGTTGATAGTTGATGGTCTCACAGATAACTGAGAAGGTTGTGACTCAATATGATGCAGTCATAGTGAACACTCTGGGTTCCAAACTCCAGCAAATGTTTTCCTCTGGCCAGTAACTGAACTGGCTCATAGAAGGAAGGAATAATAAGCTTTTGGTGAATTATAAATTACTGTTTCTCTAACTTTATTTGGCTTAAATTAAACTCTTAGCAAGTACACAGACTGCTGTGTTATCTCAGTGGTCTATGAAGTTTATCAGTAGGCATTAAAAAAACAGCCTGTCACATTTTATTTATCTGTTGCACGTATCTCAGTTACCAGACGATAACACTGAGAATTTGATTAGGTGACTCAATTACCTTTTAAGATGACTCACCTAATACAGGAATATTGAAAAGTTCCAATTTCTTGGCAAACAGTCTCTGAAATCTCAATTCGATCAACTCTATGAGACTGATAAATCTTACCAATTAAAGGATTCATAAGTGTAACATCACAGTTAATATTTATGCATTTCACACAGGATTTCCAAGCCAGAAATTATTTATATTTGATTTATTAAATTCATGCAATCGAAAAAATTGCGCTTTTTGAGATAATGCTTTGTAAGATAAATACAATCTCAAACTTCATTTGAGTATAATTTTCAGTTCTCAAAACATATATGAAAATAAAAATTAATTATTAGAGTGACATCATATAAAAAGACATGAATTTGGATGGAAGAAAACCATTTATCAATTAATAGTACTTGCATTCTGCCTCCAATTTGTTCAGTGCTACATTTATTATTTTAAAACAAGAAAAAAGGCATTCTCCCTTTTCTAGCTACTATTTTTGTAAATCAAATTACCTGCAAGACTTAGTCGCTTAAGGCCGGGTGCAGTGGCTCACTCCTGTAATCCCAGCACTTTGATAGGCCTAGGCAGGTGGATCACAAGGTCAGGAGTTCGAGACCAACCTGCCCAACATAGTGAAACCCTATCTCTACTAAACATACAAAAAATTAGCTGGGCATGGTGGCAGGTGCCTGTGATCCCAGCTACTTGAGAGGCTGAGGCAGGAGAATGGCGTGAACCTGGGAGGCAGAGGTTGCAGTAAGCCGAGATCCCACCATTGCACTCCAGCCTGGGCGACAAAGTAAGACTCTGTCTCAAAAAAAAAATAAAAATAAAAATAAAGACTTAGTAGCTTAAAACAATACGCATGTTTATAATATCACATGGATTGTGTACTGCAGGGACTGGGGTGATTCTTCTGCTTATGGCCTCCACTGGGCCATTCAGCTGTATTTAGCTGGTGGGTGGGATGAACTTGAGGGCCCACAATGGCTCCACTCACATGTCAGACACCTTGATAGGGATGGCCAAGATGTTTGGCTTCGAGGGGGTTTCTCCACCAGACCACCCACAATTTGTCAATCCCAGGGCAGTTGGACTTGTCCCATGATCACTTATTCCCCTCATAGTGAGCGTGCCAGGAGAACTAGGAGGAAGTTACATGGCCCTTTAAACACCCTCAGAAGACCTTATGTGACTTCTGCTGCATTTTATTGGTTGAAGCAAGCACCAGCCCACTCAGATTCAGGGACAGGGGGATGGACCTCCAACTCTCAAGGGAGAGAGTTTCAAAGAGTTTGTGGATTTTTGTTGTTGTTGTTTAAACCACCACACACCATCCTCAAAGATTATCAGATACTTACTCAATGTGAAAGCTTGCTACGATTTCAAGCAATTTTTATAAAAAGATGAAATGCAAATAAATACAATTAGTAACCAACCAATATCTAAAGTTAGCTTGTACCTGCTGGAATAAATCGGAGAATAATTTTGTCAAACAAATGATATTTCTTTGTTTGACAGGAATACTTGGCTGATTCCCAGGACCTCCAGAAGATATTTGATAGTGTTTCTAATGATTACTCTATGGAAAAGACATGAGATCAATTCTAATAAAATTAAGTAGGTTAGTAAGAAGTTTCACAAGACTTGCTGTCAATTCAGAAGGAGTTCTAACTGCATACAAGCTTGGAATGAATTCTAAAGATGTTGAATGATAGAATCCGAATTCAAGATATATTTGATAAAATAGAGCATAATTTTCTCTGCAGATACTTGTCCAGCTGGACAGACTGTGAATACAAATTTCCATGTTCAATACATGTAGAAATATCATTCTCAGCTTTTGAAGAGTAACAGGGAAAAAAGTCTGTTAATTTAAAGTAAAATATAGTTCTACGCTTTATATTTTTCTGACCATGAAGTTAAATTTTGGTTCTTCTTTTGTAAAATTATTCCCTTCCTAGAGAACAAGCATGCGAGACAGGTTTTGTAAACTTGAAAACTGAACTTAAAAAGATGGAATATGATATAGTTTGGATGTTTGTCTTTATCTAAATCTCATGTTGAACTGTAATCTTGGATGCTGGAGACAGGGCCGGATGGGAGGTGTTTGGGCCACGGGTGCGGATTCCTCATGCCTTAGTGCTGTCTTTGCCATAGTGCCTGCGTTCTCATAGGATCTGGTCCTTTAAATATGTGTGGCACTTACCCCACCACTCACTTGCTCCTTTGCTTCTGCTTTTGCCATGTGATGTGCCTGCTCCCTCTTCACCTTCTGCCACAATTGTAAGCTTTCTCAGGCCTCCCGAGAAGCCAAGCAGGTGCCAGCACCATGGTTCCGGTAAAGCCTGCAGAACTGCAAGTCAATTGAACATCTTTAAAAAAAAAAAAAACTGTAATCCCAGCACTTTGGGAGGCCGAGATGGGCGGATCACGAGGTCAGGAGATCGAGACCACCCTGGCTAACACGGTGAAACCCCGTCTCTACTAAAAAATACAAAAAAATAGCCGGGCAAGGTGGCAGCGCCTGCAGTCCCAGCTACTCGGGAGGCTGAGGCAGGAGAATGGCGGGAACCCGGGAGGCGGAGCTTGCAGTGAGCTGAGATCCGGCCACTGCACTCCAGCCTGGGCGGCAGAGCGAGACTCCGCCTCAAAAAAAAAAAAATAAATAAATAAATAA
>NW_022310842.1:0-1242 GCF_002776525.5 Piliocolobus tephrosceles
TTATTTACTTATTTACTTATTTACTTATTTACTTATTTACTTATTTACTTATTTATTTATTTTATTTTTTTCTTCTTCTTTCAAGTGTGTCTTTTTCATGCTAAAAATAACTGTACTTGTGCTTTAACATTTTGCACAGTGGTTTTTTATCCAATTTCTTTCTCTCTCATTTACTTTTTTGATTTCTTTATGACTAGTAAAGCTGTAAACGACTTGGTCATCAGTATTGCAGTATCCATCGCCTTAAAAAAAAAAAAAATAAAATAAAGTAATAATAACATTCATAAAATGAAGAAAAAAAGTAAGATATAGCGTTTGCACAATTATAAGAAAAAATAATTTATTATGCTAAGATATATTATATATATGTGCATATAGTAAAAATTAAATAGACATGGGGAAAAAATAAAAATAAAAAAAGGCATATATATATATATATATATATATAACATGTTCTTACACGCTTGGGAACTTACTATACACTAAAACTAATATACATTTAAGTTATGAAAAAAAAAAAAAAAAATTATATTTTTAACTAGATTCAAATATACGTCCATATAAATGTGTATGTAGATGTTCACACACATACACATTTAAACAAAAACAGAGATCAAGTTATACCTATATCATAAATATTATGCATATATGAATCTTTTGTTTTTTCTTCTTCTTCTTCACCATAAATAACCTGTACATTTTTAACCTCTTCTTTATATAAACAACGATTGTTAACTAAATAATCCCAATGATCATCATAACGCAACCCATCACTAAAATAATATTCCCCTTCAACATTTTTCCCGTTTTCCCAAGTCCCCTTATACTCACCTTTGCCCTTAATGTATAGTGTACCTAAAACGCAAAAAAAAAAAAAAAAATAAAAAAAAAATAAATAAATAAGTAGAAATAGATATATATGCTTATGCTCATAAAATGAATATATAGCACTGTTTTTTACTATCATTTATGAGAGCTTAAAATGATAATTTTTTTGTTTTATATCCATTTTGTGTAGTGTCCTAAAAGTTTGTATATATATATATATATATATATATATATATATTTACACTTATGTACGTATGCACACCTTGTCCATGAAAATTCGAATTTTTGAATTCTCCTATATACACGTTCCCATTTGGGTAAACATACTTACCCTTGGTTCTAGTATTGTCCGAATAAATTATTTTTGACATATTAAAAAAAAAACAAAAATAGAAAAAATGGAAAAAATAGAAA
>NW_022310843.1:0-1207 GCF_002776525.5 Piliocolobus tephrosceles
TTTACCCTTACAACTTTCACGTTCAAAAGGATTAAAAAAAAAAAAAAGTAATAAAAAAAGAAATAAACAAAAATGAGTAAGCATATGGAATGAATAAACAAACAAATAAGTAAGCGAATTAGTAAAAACATGAAATGAACATATGGATAAAATGAAAAAAAAAAAAAAAAAAAATGTTAAAACACTTTTTTTAAGCTTAAGTATGTTTTCAAAAAAAAAAAAAAAATAAAATAAAATAACCATCTGGTTCATATCGGTAAGTGATAGGTGTTCATATGTTGCTCGTTTACAATATTTTATTGTCAAATTTTGTATCAACGTGTCGTATATTATTTTTTAAAAATATGTTCAATGTGGCAACAAGTTAGTGTATGCACCATATCATTTACACACATATTCATGTAAAATACCTCTTTTAGCACTATATATATATATATATATTTTTTTTTTTTTTTTTTTTATTCTGTCGTCCCCCAGTTTGTACATTTAAAAAAAGCCCATTGTTAAATGTTTAAAAACTTAAAAGTAAAAATGAAGTTTTATGCATTCATATATATTTATATTACTACATTAGTTTTAACATTATCACTTAGAATTCAAAATAATTATTTTATAAATCATCAAGTGTTAAAGAGCCCACAGACAAATAATAAACCAAACAAACGAGTGTTCAGTAAAAATATATTAAAAAAACAAAATTATTCGCAAACAAATGGATTTAATACAACACAATTTTTAAAAATATTAAAAGGAGGAATTTTTAGTAATATTCATTTATTGGGTTTATCTATTATAATGTTGACCTTTGGATCAACAATAGGTAAGTCGTGCTTAAAATAGGTATATGTATAGAGGCAGATGTTGTCTTAATTGGTTTTAGACAAATGTATCTATATGTGTACGAAAAAAAAAAATAAAATAAAATAAAAAATAAAAAAAAAAAAAAAAAAAACATTTATTTGTTCACACATGTTTGTCACAAATATCCATTTGTTATAACACCGGCTGTCATTTCAACTTTTTAATAGGCTTGTTTTACAAAAGTAGAAAAAAAAAAACAAATACCAATGTTGGTGAGTTAAAAAATTATGAAAACGAGTTATTTAAATATAAGTGTGTAAAATGCAACTTATTAATTTTTCCGGCTAAGGGGAGGGAGCACAAATTTTTAAAAGATGTAAGATATATAATAATAAAAAAAAAAAAA
>NW_022310845.1:0-622 GCF_002776525.5 Piliocolobus tephrosceles
AAAAAAAAAAAAAACATTTTATCCGGGTGCATGTATATATATATATATATACATATTTACGCAGTTTTGTTTATCCCAAATTTGTACACATTATGTGCATGTTTTGATTCTATCCATTTGTAAATTGTAAAGCCATATCCCCAGTATAGTGTTACATATTCAATTTTGTTCTAATTCAACCTAAATGTGCCATTTGTTCATATTAAAAATATGTATATGTATGTATATATATATATATATGTATAAATTGTTAGACATGATCTGATTCGTTTTCATTTTACCTAATATATACCATTTGTTTTTGTCCATATTTAAGTTTATTAATTTTTATTAATTTTTTTAATTTTGTTAATTTTAAGAATAAATTTTCTAAGCTAAAAATGCATTTTTATGTGCCTTTTTGACTCTTTTTACAGTTCATTTTATTTTATATTATTTTTTTTTTTTTTTTTTTTTTTTATGAAATATGATGTTGTATTTTATGTAAAGGCATAAAACTGTTGTTATTTTATGTTTTACAGTTTCATGTTTACATTGTTATTTTACTCTATTTAGTTTTATTTTATTTTACTATTTTTTTTTTTTTTTTGCAAAAACTTAATTAATTTTTATCAAATATTAA
>NW_022310845.1:632-1072 GCF_002776525.5 Piliocolobus tephrosceles
AAAAAAATGTAGAAAAAGCAAATATAAGATAGACAACAAAAGTGTATAGAATGCTATTTGGGGTGTAAATTATTTGTATTAAAAAAACAAAAAATACAATAAAAATAATTTTTTTTTTTTTATAATAATGTGATTTTATGAATCGGTTTATTTTACATGTCCGTTTATTTGATGTAAATGGGTATCATTGCTTTGTTGACTGTTTATTTAATAATGGGAAAAGGTTAAAGAGTACTTATATGGATATATATATATATATATATATATATACTTAAGCTATATGGTTGAAAATATAATGATAGTAAATTCAGAAGTTACATAACGGTAGCACAAAAGGAAGTTAAAAAATTTTGTTTCTGCTTGTTTGAAGTTTATAAAATTTTGTTAAGTTCTTATATTTGCATATTTGTATATATATATATATATATATATATATATAT
>NW_022310846.1:0-1275 GCF_002776525.5 Piliocolobus tephrosceles
CCATGTACCAATATTTGACTTCTTCCTCCTCTGTCAAGGGACTCCCATGTGTGATCTGAGGCAATAAGCCAGGAGAAAAGTGGTAGATAATGTGGGGGATCTAGGCTACTTCCTGTACAGACATTTTGTGTCCTATGCTTTTGTTTGGTAACGAATGCATTACTTACATCCTGCAACTGATTCCTGCTGGTCCAATTCAGCCTATGACTTGGCGTGTATGATAAAAGCCAGGTTATAGCAGTTCTTTCTACATAGATAGTTTATGTCCCATCATCAGGCAATCTGTCTGTACAAGTATGAATTTGTATACTAGGAACAGTTTTTTGAAAGGTGTTTAGTTCTCTTTTTCCAATGTAACTTGCTTCAGAACAGTAGAGGTCTATATTGTGATTCTCTACTAGGTCATATATCCCAAATGACAGGACCACTTAGATCTTAATCTGGGGTTGCTGCAAAGCCTATGCTTACTCTTGGCCTCATTCAAAGCTGAGTACGATATGTCATCAAATGTATGAGTTCAGCAGGATTCCTAAGTGCAGAATATGCTTCCTCAGGAACCCAAAGGAGGCCTACGATGTGCCATGCTTTCTTCTTAGTAGTGAGAGGTACTAGACGGAATCATTTGTTTTTAGCTTGAAGGGAACACCATATACTATTAACTGTCTCCACAATTCTATGTGAGGCCTCCAGCTTTCTCTCTGGCCTGGTTTTGACAGCAATAAACAACTTGGCTTGTATCCGTTCAGGAACGTGCCTTCCCCACTGCTATCATGTAGTGTAGTTCGGTAACTGTATCTCCTACCATCAGCTGTGAACTTTAGAGAACACCTACCCAGGGCTTCTCAGCGATGCTGGTGCCTCTCGCATTAATATGCTCCTTACTGTTTTTTGTAAAGGAGGCGTCCACCAGGAAGACAGTCATCTTCTGAGTATCCCAATATTACATACTATATCCACTTTAGTGTATCCAATGCTCAGAACCTTTTGATGCCTTACTTCACTCTGTATCACAGTAGTCCAAATACTTCTATTTTATACTGTAATCCACTGGCTTTTCCAAGTTTCCATTAACCATATGAGCACTGGGTGGTGCAATACCCAAGGTCTTTTCCAGAGTATTAAATTGTATGAACTGGAAGAGGAATCTCACATAAACAAACTTACCTTTATCCAACTTCACATTTCACTGCCCCCCGCCCTGATTTAACACTCTTGACATTTATTTCCATACATAACACTCCCAGTTCTTGCTTGTACAAGTTGGCTAGTTCTGCA
>NW_022310847.1:0-1621 GCF_002776525.5 Piliocolobus tephrosceles
CAACATTCAAATTCAGGAAATACAGAGAACGCCACAAAGATACTCCTCCAGAAGAGCAACTCCAAGACACATAATTGCCAGATTCACCAAACTTGAAATGAAGGAAAAAATCTTAAGGGCAGCCAGAGAGAAAGGTCGGGTTACCCACAAAGGGAAGCCCATCAGACTGACAGCAGATCTCTCGGCAGAAACTCTACAAGCCAGAAGAGAGTGGGGGCCAATATTCAACGTTCTTAAAGAAAAGAATTTTAAACCCAGAATTTCATATCCAGCCAAACTAAGTTTCATCAGTGAAGGAGAAATAAAATTCTTTACAGATAAGCAAATGCTTAGAGATTTTGTCACCACCAGGCCTGCCTTACAAGAGACCCTGAAGGAAGCCCTAAACATGGAAAGGAACAACCGGTACCAACCATTGCAAAAACATGCCAAAATGTAAAGACCAACGAGCCTAGGAAGAAACTGCATCAACTAATGAGCAAAATAACCAGTTAATATCATAATGGCAGGATGAAGTCCACACATAACAATATTAACCTTAAATGTCAATGGACTAAATGCTCCAATTAAAAGACACAGACTGGCAAACAGGATAAAGAGTCAAGACCCATCAGTCTGCTTTCTTCAGGAGACCCATCTCACATGCAGAGACATACATAGGCTCAAAATAAAGGGATGGAGGAAGATCTACCAAGCAAATGGAGAACAAAAAAAAGCAGGGGTTGCAATCCTAGTCTCTGATCAAACAGACTTTAAACCATCAAAGATCAAAAGAGACAAAGAAGGCCATTACATAATGGTAAAGGGATCAATTCAACAGGAAGAGCTAACTATCCTAAATATATATGCACCCAATACAGGAGCACCCACCTTCATAAAGCAAGTCCTTAGAGACTTACAAAGAGACTTAGACTCCCATACAATAATAATGGGAGACTTCAACACTCCACTGTCAACATTAGACAGATCAACGAGACAGAAAGTTAACAAGGATATCCAGGAATTGAACTCATCTCTGCACCAAGCAGACCTAATAGACATCTATACAACTCTCCACCCCAAGTCAACAGAATATACATTCTTCTCAGCACCACATCACACTTATTCCAAAATTGACAACATAATTGGAAGTAAAGCACTCCTCAGCAAATGTAAAAGAACAGAAATTATAACAAACTGTCTCTCTGACCACAGTGCAATCAAACTAGAACTCAGGACTAAGAAACTCAATCAAAACCGCTCAACTACATGGAAACTGAACAACCTGCTCCTGAATGACTACTGGGTACATAACTAAATGAAAGCAGAAACAAAGATGTTCTTTGAAACCAATGAGAACAAAAATACAACATACCAGAATCTCTGGGACACATTTAAAGCACTGTGTAGAGGGAAGTTTATAGCACTAAATGCCCACAAGAGAAAGCAGGAAAGATCTAAAATTGACACTCTAACATCATAATTAAAAGAACTAGAGAGGCAAGAGCAAACACATTCAAAAGCCAGCAGAAGGCAAGAAATAACTAAAATCAGAGCAGAACTGAAGGAGATAGAGACACAAAAAACCCTCCAAAAAATCAATGAATCCAGGAGTTGGTTTTTTGAAAAGATCAACAAAATT
>NW_022310852.1:0-1536 GCF_002776525.5 Piliocolobus tephrosceles
GTGGACCTCAAGCAATCTCCAACAGACCTATAGCTGAGGGTCCTGACAGTCAGAAGGAAACCTATCAAACAGGAAGGACACCTAAATCAAAACCCCATCAGTACGTCACCATCATCAAAGACCAGTGACAGATAAAACCACAAAGATGGGGAAAAAGCAGGGCAGAAAAGCTGGAAATTCAAAAAATAAGAGCGCATCTCCTCCTGCAAAGGAGCACAGCCCATCGCCAGCAACGGATCAAAGCTGGTCAGAGAATGATTTTGATGAGATGAGAGAAGAAGGCTTCAGTCCATCAAACCTCTCAGAGCTAAAGGAGGAATTATGTACCCAGCGCAAAGAAACTAAAAATCTTGAAAAAAAAGTGGAAGAATTGACAGCTAGACTAATTAATGCAGAGAAGGTCATAAACGAAATGACAGAGATGAAAACCATGACACGAGAAATACGTGACAAATGCACAAGCTTCAGTAACCGACTCGATCAACTGGAAGAAAGAGTATCAGCGATGGAGGATCAAATGAATGAAATGAAGTGAGAAGAGAAACCAAAAGAAAAAAGAAGAAAAAGAAATGAACAAAGCCTGCAAGAAGTATGGGATTATGTCAAAAGACCCAATCTACGTCTGATTGGGGTGCCTGAAAGTGAGGGGGAAAATGGAACCAAATTGGAAAACACTCTACAGGATATCATCCAGGAGAACTTCCCCAACCTAGCAGGGCAGGCCAACATTCAAATTCAGGAAATACAGAGAACGCCACAAAGATACTCCTCCAGAAGAGCAACTCCAAGACACATAATTGCCAGATTCACCAAAGTTGAAATGAAGGAAAAAATCTTAAGGGCAGCCAGAGAGAAAGGTCGGGTTACCCCCAAAGGGAAGCCCATCAGACTGACAGCAGATCTCTCGGCAGAAACTCTACAAGCCAGAAGAGAGTGGGGGCCAATATTCAACGTTCTTAAAGAAAAGAATTTTAAACCCAGAATTTCATATCCAGCCAAACTAAGTTTCATAAGTGAAGGAGAAATAAAATTCTTTACAGATAAGCAAATGCTTAGAGATTTTGTCACCACCAGGCCTGCCTTACAAGAGACCCTGAAGGAAGCCCTAAACATGGAAAGGAACAACCGGCACCAGCCACTGCAAAAACATGCCAAAATGTAAAGACCATCGAGCCTAGGAAGAAACTGCATCAACTAATGAGCAAAATAACCAGTTAATATCATAATGGCAGGATCAAGATCACACATAACAATATTAACCTTAAATGTAAATGGACTAAATGCTCCAATTAAAAGACACAGACTGGCAAACTGGATAAAGAGTCAAGACCCATCAGTCTGCTGTCTTCAGGAGACCCATCTCACATGCAGAGACATACATAGGCTCAAAATAAAAGGATGGAGGAAGATCTACCAAGCAAATGGAGAACAAAAAAAAGCAGGGGTTGCAATCCTAGTCTCTGATAAAACAGACTTTAAACCATCAAAGATCAAAAGAGACAAAGAAGGCCATTACATAATGGTAAAGGGATCAAT
>NW_022310853.1:0-3212 GCF_002776525.5 Piliocolobus tephrosceles
TGTTAGCCAGGATGGTCTCGATCTCCAGACCTCGTGATCCGCCCGCCTCGGCCTCCCAAAGTGCTAGGATTACAGGCTTGAGCCACCGCGCCCGGCCTATGGTAGCAAATTTTTAATCAAGATGTTTAGAAGCATTTAATAATTTCAAATTGTAAATTAGAGTAAAATGACACTGCTGATACTCAACTATGCAACAGAAGTATGCAACTGTTCAACAGAAAACTTTGCATAACTCATACTTAGGTCAAATTTCACTGGTTTCACTTGTTTTTATGTTTTAACAGGACAATGTTTCATTTTTTTTTTATTACTTAATTTTATTGTTTTAGTGACAAGGTCTTGCTCTGTTGCCCAGGCTGGAGTCCAGTAGCACAATCATAGTTCATTACAGCCTCAAACTCCTGGCCTCAAGCGACCCTCCCGCCTCAGCCTTCCAAAGCACTGGGATTACAGGCATGAGCCACCATGTCCAGCCTCAGAACCACTTTTAGTTAAAAAACATCCTTTCTCTTTTCCATCTATAAACAACACCATTGGAGCCCTTTGTCATCACCACAAACCAGAACACCAAGCCTGGGTCTGTCTATGTGAGGCACTCAAAGTGTTTAAGTCATAACAGCAGAAAAGCAGGAAAATCCCTCCCATGGACCCCATGGCCTAAGCTCCCAGCACTGCAAAAGTTCACAGCCATGCTGGAGCCATGGCAGAGGGCAGGAGGGCCATAGTCAGGATGAGGCAGCTGCATCTCAAAGCCCTGAATATGTCTGTGGCCTTAATAGAGATTTTTAATCAAACATTTATTCTTAGGAGTCAGGCCATTCAAGCAAACTTAGCAGCAACAAGATGAATTTTTCCCCCAGGGAAGGGGACAGATTCAAAGGATAATTTTTTTTTTTTTTTAAGCTGCTAGAAAAACCAGTGGAGGTAAGTATCAGCCATCACTCAAGGTCACTCATGAGACTTCCAGGTAAAATACACAAAGTCCAGGGAGAAGCAGCAGCCTGAATTTTTACAAGAATGATACTTGGGCGAGAACTTGAAGTCCCCAGGAGAGGGAACATACCATGGCAGACGCCGCAACACGGGGTGTGGGGATGTGAAGGGGCAATGGCTTCCAGACCTTTCCTCTCACTTTAACTCAGCACTGGAGCGGGCACCTGGGCACCAGTCACAGCAATGGGAGGAACTAGTTCCAGTTCTCGGGCTGTGATGCCGTCTAGGCACCGTGCACAAAGTGGGTCTCCTGGGCTCTGAGAGGCCAGGCTAAGACCTCTGATGGAGAACACAGCACTGGAGCTGCACCGCTGTCCCAGAAACACAGGCCACAGGGACAGAGTGGCCCAATTTCCCTTAATTTAAAAACCCCACGTCAGGGCAGTGTTGGAAAGTTCACTCTGCTAAAATTTAATTCAGTGTTTGTAAATACGTCTGACAATAACTGTGTAACCCTCCACAGCATTTTCTCTAAATCCTTGGAGCAGTTTCCCCGTTCACCCTCCTGACCTCTGTGACCACCAGGGGCTGGGGAGGGACGGAGAGCGCAGGGCACTGGGTCAGCCTGGCCCTGGTGGAACTGACCTGGGGGCCCTTAGGTAACAGTCCACCCAACCCGAACATCGGAAACAGGAGTGGAACTCAGGTCTGAGCACAGAATGACTCATCTTCACACAAAACAGCTAAACCCGAACAGAAATCGCCTCATCTAAGCAAAAAGAAACTCTCACGTTCAGGATAATGCTGTCAGTGAGAGGCTTAATTAAATGCTTGTCCCCAGGCTGGCCTGAAGGCAAAGTGGAATTCTGGATTTCTGAACACCGCAAAGTGAGTGCATTCCACCCCCCCGCCCCTCCGCCAAGGAGAAATCCGACAGTAACTCCCCAGTCTAGCTTTTTGGGGGGCACAGTGTGTAAGTTCCCATCTGAATTTGCAATAACTTGTGCCCAAGTACTCCCCCCACTCCTCAGTTCCTTCTGCAGTAGTAACGAGGCTGAGGTGCCCAAAGGTGTCAGTTGGAAACACGTAAAACGCACCGAGCAGAAAGGTTCTACTCTGATAAATACTGTCGCTTGCTTCATTATTCATGTGAAAAAACCCTTCTATACATTTCCTTTTGATGAACAAACTATTTTCCACTCTTGTAGAGTGAAATAGTGCCTTGCAGAGGCAGCGTGAGTGCCAGCAGCAGAGATGTATCCAGTCTGTTACCCAAACGGGAAGTTAGCTCTGATAATAGAGCCAATAAGAAAGATTCTACAATCGATACAATTAAAATGCCCGTGAGTTCGCGGCGCACAGGTGTCCGCGCCCAGGCCGTGCGCTAAACACGTTTCTAATTAGCATTTCTTTAAACAATGCTGATCACAGTCTTGTCACCGTAATCCACTCCAAATGCATCGCTGAGATTGCAGCACGGAAAGCGAGAGGAAATTCGCTGCGAATCTCAGTCAAACTTTCTTTTGTTTATATTTCTTCGCTGTCAGAAAATATCTGTTCTTCGCCCCATCTGGTCTGTACCCTGGCTCCTCGGTCCAGCCCTATTGTGTGTGCTTCGTTAAACCTACGAACAGTGAATCTGTCAGTGGGGCCAGGGGAACCCCAACTAGCCGGAGCCCTCCCTCTGGCGCAGAGAATTCCCCGTTTGCCTTCGGGATTGAGTTGTCAGACACCGGCTCGCGCTCCCCCGCGAAACTGACATGTCTATTTACAGAGAAACAAAGACGCGGCTCGCTGCGGACCCCGCTCCCTCCGCGCGCCCCGTCCGCCCCGCGCGCCCCGCGCCCCTCGCCGCCCCGCCCCGAGGCCCCTGCGCCCCGGTTCGGCCGGCGATTAACATGGAGACCAGGCCGGCGCCCGGCGTCCGGGGAGACAATGACCCCCGGCCCCAGGACGCCGGGACCCGCCCGCGCCCACCTCCCGCAGTTCCGACTCTTGGCAAACTCGGCGCGGGCGGCTCCGGGTGCGGCTGGGCTGCGCCGACTGGGGGCGCGGGCGGGGGGCGCCAGGACGCCCCCGGGCTGCCTCGGGGCCAGGCGTTGACGCAGCAGAAATTACCAGCTGGAAAATTTCCCTCTCGGAGGTGCCGGGGAGGGAGCGCAGCGGCAGCGGGAGGTGCCGGGGGCCGAGGGGCCGGGGCAGCCCCGCCGCCTCCGCGCGCAGCCCTGCAAGGAACCCGCGCCGCCCCCGCGCGCCCCGCCCCGCGCCGCCAGCCTGGA
>NW_022310854.1:0-2896 GCF_002776525.5 Piliocolobus tephrosceles
TTCAATTCCTGGATATCCTTGTTAACTTTCTGTCTCGTTGATCTGTCTAATGTTGACAGTGGAGTGTTGAAGTCTCCCATTATTATTGTATGGGAGTATAAGTCTCTTTGTAAGTCTCTAAGGACTTGCTTTATGAATCTGGGTGTTCCTGTATTGGGTGCATATATATTTAGGATAGTTAGCTCTTCCTGTTGGATTGATCCCTTTACCATTATGTAATGGCCTTCTTTGTCTCTTTTGATCTTTGATGGTTTAAAGTCTGTTTTATCAGAGACTAGGATTGCAACCCCTGCTTTTTTTTGTTCTCCATTTGCTTGGTAGATCTTCCTCCATCCCTTTATTTTGAGCCTATGTATGTCTCTGCATGTGAGATGGGTCTCCTGAAGACAGCAGACTGATGGGTCTTGACTCTTTATCCAGTTTGCCAGTCTGTGTCTTTTAATTGGAGCATTTAGTCCATTTACATTTAAGGTTAATATTGTTATGTGTGAACTTGATCCTGCCATTGTGATATTAACTGGTTATTTTGCTCATTAGTTGATGCAGTTTCTTCCTAGCCTCGATTGTCTTTACATTTTGGCATGTTTTTGCAATGGCTGGTACAGGTTGTTCCTTTCCATGTTGAGGGCTTCCTTCAGGGTCTCTTGTAAGGCAGGCCTGGTGGTGACAAAATCTCTAAGCATTTGCTTATCTGTAAAGAATTTTATTTCTCCTTCACTGATGAAACTTAGTTTGGCTGGATATGAAATTCTGGGTTTAAAATTCTTTTCTTTAAGAACGTTGAATATTGGCCCCCACTCTCTTCTGGCTTGTAGAGTTTCTGCCGAGAGATCTGCTGTCAGTCTGATGGGCTTCCCTTTGTGGGTAACCCGACCTTTCTCTCTGGCTGCCCTTAAGATTTTTTCCTTCATTTCAACTTTGGCGAATCTGGCAATTATGTGTCTTGGAGTTGCTCTTCTGGAGGAGTATCTTTGTGGCGTTCTCTGTATTTCCTGAATTTGAATGTTGGCCTGCCCTGCTATGTTGGGGAAGTTCTCCTGGATGATATCCTGTAGAGTGTTTTCCAATTTGGTTCCATTTTCCCCCTCACTTTCAGGCACCCCAATCAGACGTAGATTTGGTCTTTTTACATAATCCCATACTTCTTGCAGGCTTTGTTCATTTCTTTTTCTTCTTTTTTCTTTTGGTTTCTCTTCTTGCTTCATTTCATTCATTTGATCCTCCATCGCTGATACTCTTTCTTCCAGTTGATCGAGTCGGTTACTGAAGCTTGTGCATTTGTCACGTATTTCTCGTGTCATGGTTTTCATCTCTGTCATTTCGTTTATGACCTTCTCTGCATTTATTAGTCTAGCTGTCAATTCTTCCACTCTTTTTTCAAGATTTTTAGTTTCTTTGCACTGGGTACGTAATTCCTCCTTTAGCTCTGAGAGGTTTGATGGACTGAAGCCTTCTTCTCTCATCTCATCAAAATCATTCTCTGACCAGCTTTGATCTGTTGCTGGCGATGGGCTGTGCTCCTTTGCAGGAGGAGATGCGCTCTTATTTTTTGAATTTCCAGCTTTTCTGCCCTGCTTTTTCCCCATCTTTGTGGTTTTATCTGTCTCTGGTCTTTGATGATGGTGACGTACTGATGGGGTTTTGGTATAGATGACCTTCCTGTTTGATAGTTTTCCTTCTGACAGTCAGGACCCTCAGTTATAGGTCTGTTGGAGATTGCTTGAGGTCCACTCCAGACCCTGTTTGCCTGGGTATCAGCAGCAGAGGTTGCAGAAGACAGAATATTGCTGAACAGCGAGTGCACCTGTCTGATTCTTGCTTTGGAAGCTTTCTCTCAGGGGTGTACTCCACCCTGTGAGGTGTGGGGTGTCAGACTGCCCCTAGTGGGGGATGTCTCCCAGTTAGGCTACTCAGGGGTCAGGGACCCACTTAAGCAGGCAGACTGCCCCTTCTCAGATCTCAACCTCCGTGTTGGGAGATTCACTGCTCTCTTCAAAGCTGTCAGCAGAGTCGTTCGCGTTTGCACAGGCTTCTGCTCCTTTAGCTGAGCCCTGTCTCCAGAGGCGCAGTCTACAGAGACAGGCAGGTTTCCTTGAGCTGCTGTGAGCTCCTCCTTTTCCTTTTATATGAGGATATTTCCTTTGTCACCATTAGCTTCTGTGCGCTGAATCAACATGGGCTACAATACGATCCAAAATTTCCTTTCTCAGTTTCCCCAAAAACAGTGGTACCATCTGCTATATAAAATGGATAGGGTAACACTGTGAGATGAATTCACACATCAGAAAGCCTTTTCGCAGAAAGCTTCTTTCTAGTTTTTATATGAGTGTATTTCCTTTGTCACCTTAAACTTCAATGCACTCTGAAATAAAGCCTTGCAGATGCCACGAAAACAGTGTTAGCAAACTGCTCAATGAAAATAACAGTGTAAATTTGTGAGATGAATTCACACATCACAAAGCAGTTTCTCAGAAAGCTTCTTTCTAATTTTATGTGAGGATATTTGCTTTTCCACCATAGGCCTCAATGCACTCCCAAATATCCCTTTTCAGATACCATCAGTGTTAGCCAATTCATCCATGAAAAGAAACCTGTACCTCTCTGAGATGAATTCACACATTATGAAGTACTTTCTCTGAAAGCCTCTTTCTAGGTTTTGTCTGAGGTTATTTTCTTTGTCACCATCAGCTTCAGTGAAATCCAAAATATCCCTTCTCAGATTCCCCAAAAACAGTGCTACCAATCTGCTTCATGAAAAGAATTGTGTAAGTCTGTGAGATGAATTCACTATTCACAAAGCAGCTTCTTAGAAAGCTTCTATCTTGTTTTTGTTGAGGATATTTCCTTTGTCACCGTATGCTTCAATGCACTCCAAAATTTCCCATTGCAGACTGCA
>NW_022310855.1:0-2460 GCF_002776525.5 Piliocolobus tephrosceles
GAAATAGAATAAGGAATGGAATGGAAAGCAATTGAATGGAAAGGAATGGAATGGAATAAGGAATGGAATGGAATGAAATATGGAATAGAATGGAATGGAATGAAATGGAAGGGTATATAGTATGGAATGGAATATGGAATTGAATGCAATTTAATGGAATGGAACGGAATGGAACGGGACGGAATAACAATGGAAAGGAATGGAATGGAATGGAATATGGAATCGAACGGTATAGGGACTGGAATGATATGGAAGAAAATTGAATGGAATGGAAAGGATTGGAATGGAATATGCAATGGAATGGTATATGGATTGGAATGGAAAGGAATAGAATAAGGAATGGAATGGAATAAAATACGTAATTGAATGGAATGGAATAGAATGGAATATGTGATATAATGGAATTTTGAAGAGTATGGAATGGAATGGAACAGAACGGATGGGAACACAACGAAATATGGAATGGAATGCAATGGAATGGAAAGGAATGGAATGGAATATGAAATAGAATGCAATATGGAATGTAATGGAATATGGAATATAATGGAATATGGAATGGAAAGGAATATGGAATGGAATGGAATGGAACAGAATGGAGTGGAATGGAATGGGATATAAAATGGAATACAGTGAAATGGAATGGGATATGGAAAAGAATGGAAAGAAATATGGAATGAAATGGAATATGGAATGGAATGGAATAAATGAAATGGAATATGGAATGGAATGGAATATGGAATGAGATGGAATGTAATGGAATGGAATGAAATGGAATACAGAACCGAATGGAATAGAATGGAATGTAAGATGGAATGGAATATTGAATGGAATGGAAAGGAATGGAATAGAATGCAATGGATGGAATATGGAATGGAATGGAATATGGAATGGAATGGAATGGAATTGAATAGACTGGAATTTGGAATGCTATGCAACGAAATAGAATGGAATGCAATGGAATATGGAACGGAATGGAATGGAGAAAGGTGGAATGGAATGGAATCGAATGGAATGGAATATGGAATGGAAAGGAATTGAATGGAATATGGTATGGAATGGAATAGAATGCAATACGGAATGTAATGGAATAGGGAATGGAAGAAAATGGAACGAAATTGAATGGATTGGAATGCAATGGAATATCGAATGTTAAGGAATATGGAATGGAATGCAATGGAATAGAATACGGAATGGAATGGAATACGGAAAGGAATGGAAGATGAAATGGAATGAAATATGGTACGGAATGTAATGTAATGTGGAATGGATTGGAGGATGGAATTTTATGGAATATACAATGGCATGGAATGAAATATGGAATGAAATGGAATGGTTTGGAATGTAGTCGAATGGAATGGAAAGGAATGGAATATTCAATGGAATGGAATTTGGAATACAATGGCATGTGGAATGGAATGGAATGGAATGCAATGCAATGCAATGGAATATATAATGCTTTGGAATATGGAATGGAATACAGAATGGAATGGAATATTGAATGGGTTGGAACGGAATGGAAGGGAACGTAATGTTATGGAATGGAATATGAAATCGAATGGAATGGAAAGGAATGGAATCGAATGCAATGCAATATGGAATGGAATTTAATATGGAATGGTATGGAATGTAATTGAATGGATTATGGAATGGAATGGAATACTGAGTGGTACGGAATATGGAATGGAATGGAATAGAAAGGAATGGAATATGGAATGGAATGAAATGGAGTATTGAATGGAACGGAATGGAATATGGAATGGAATGGAATGGAATGCTGAATGGAATGGAATATGGAAAGGAAGGAATTCAGGGAAATTGAATGGAATGGAATAGAATGGAATATGGAAAGGAATGGATTATGGAATGGAATGGTATGGTATGGAATATGCAATGGATTGGAATATGGAACAGAATGAAATTTAATGAAATTGAAAGAAATGAAATGGGGTGGAATATGGAATGGAATGGAATATGGAATGGAACGCAATGGAGTATGGAATGGAATGCAATACGGAATGGAAAGGAACAGAATGGAATGGAATGGAATATGGAATGAAATAGAATACGTAATGGAATGGAATATGAAATGGAATAGAATATGGAATGGAATGGAATGCAAAGCAATACTGAATGGAATGGAATGGAATGGAATATGTAATGGAATGGAATATGGAATGGAATATGGATGGAATGGAATGGAATCGAATGGAATGGAATATGGAATGTAATGGAATTGAATGGGAATGGAATAACATGGAATATGGAATGGAATGGAATATGGAGTGGAATGGAATATGGAATGCGATGAAATGGAATGGAATGGAATCTGGAATGGAATTGAATGGAATGTAAGAGTATGGAATGGAATAGAATGGTATATGGAATGGAATGCAATAGGGAATGGTACGGAATGGAAATATGATATGGAATGGAATGGAACGAAAGGGAATGGAATGGAAT
>NW_022310856.1:0-1640 GCF_002776525.5 Piliocolobus tephrosceles
CCATTTATTAAATAGGGAATCCTTTCCCCATTTCTTGTTTTTCTCAGCTTTGTCAAAGATCAGATGGTTGTAGATGTGTGGCACTATTTCTGAGGGCTCCGTTCTGTTCCATTGGTCTATATCTCTGTTTTGGTACCAGTACCATGCTGTTTTGCTTACTGTAGCCTTGTAGTATAGTTTGAAGTCAGGTAGCGTGACGCCTCCAGCTTTGTCCTTTTGACTTAGGATTGTCTTGGCAATGTGGGCTCTTTTTTGGTTCCATATGAACTTTAAAGCGGTTTTTTCCAATTCTGTGAAGAAACTCACTGGTAGCTTGATGGGGATGGCATTGAATCTATAAATAACCTTGGGCAGTATGGCCATTTTCACGATATTGATTCTTCCTATCCATGAGCCTGGTATGTTCTTCCATTTGTTTGTGTCCTCTTTGATTTCACTGAGCAGTGGTTTGTAGTTCTCCTTGAAGAGGTCCTTTACATCCCTTGTAAGTTGGATTCCTAGGTATTTTATTCTCTTTGAAGCAATTGTGAATGGAAGTTCATTCCTGATTTGGCTCTCTGCTTGTCTGTTACTGGTGTATAAGAATGCTTGTGATTTTTGCACATTAATTTTGTATCCTGAGACTTTGCTGAAGTTGCTTATCAGCTTAAGGAGATTTTGGGCTGAGACGATGGGGTTTTCTAAATATACAATCATGTCATCTGCAAACAGGGACAATTTGACTTCTTCTTTTCCTAACTGAATACCCTTGATTTCTTTCTCCTGCCTGATTGCCCTAGCCAGAACTTCCAACACTATGTTGAATAGGAGTGGTGAGAGAGGGCATCCCTGTCTTGTGCCAGTTTTCAAAGGGAATTTTTCCAGTTTTTGCCCATTCAGTATGATACTGACTGTGGGTTTGTCATAAATAGCTCTTATTATTTTGAGGTACGTTCCATCAATACCGAATTTATTGAGTGTTTTTAGCATGAAGGGCTGTTGAATTTTGTCAAAAGCCTTTTCTGCATCTATTGAGATAATCATGTGGTTCTTGTCTTTGGTTCTGTTTATATGCTGGATTACGTTGATTGATTTGCGAATGTTGAACCAGCCTTGCATCCCAGGGATGAAGCCCACTTGATCATGGTGGATAAGCTTTTTGATGTGCTGCTGAATCCGGTTTGCCAGTATTTTATTGAGGATTTTTGCATCGATGTTCATCAGGGAGATTGGTCTAAAATTCTCTTTTTTTGTTGTGTCTCTGCCAGGCTTTGGTATCAGGATGATGCTGGCCTCATAAAATGAGTTAGGGAGGATTCCCTCTTTTTCTATTGATTGGAATAGTTTCAGAAGGAATGGTACCAGCTCCTCCTTGTACCTCTGGTAGAATTCAGCTGTGAATCCATCTGGTCCTGGGCTTTTTTTGGTTGGTAGGCTATTAATTGTTGCCTCAATTTCAGAGCCTGCTATTGGTCTATTCAGGGATTCTACTTCTTCCTGGTTTAGTCTTGGGACAGTGTAAGTGTCCAGGAAATTATCTATTTCTTCTAGATTTTCTAGTTTATTTGCGTAGAGGTGTTTATAGTATTCTCTGATGGTAGTTTGTATTTCTGTGGGGTCGGTGGTGATATCCCCTTTATCATTTTTTATTGCGTCTATTT
>NW_022310856.1:1740-2636 GCF_002776525.5 Piliocolobus tephrosceles
TCTTTATTAATCTTGCTAGCGGTCTGTCAATTTTGTTGATCTTTTCAAAAAACCAACTCCTGGATTCATTGATTTTTTGGAGGGATTTTTGTGTCTCTATCTCCTTCAGTTCTGCTCTGATCTTAGTTATTTCTTGCCTTCTGCTGGCTTTTGAATGTGTTTGCTCTTGCCTCTCTATTTCTTTTAATTGTGATGTTAGAGTGTCAATTTTAGATCTTTCCAGCTTTCTCTTGTGGGCATTTAGTGCTATAAATTTCCCTCTACACACAGCTTTAAATGTGTCCCAGAGATTCCGGTATGTTGTATCTTTGTTCTCATTAGTTTCAAAGAACATCTTTATTTCTGCTTTCATTTCGTTATGTACCCAGTAGTCATTCAGGAGCAGGTTGTTCAGTTTCCATGTAGTTGAGCGGTTTTGATGGAGTTTCTTAGTCCTGAGTTCTAGTTTGATTGCACTGTGGTCTGAGAGACAGTTTGTTATAATTTCTGTTCTTTTACATTTGCTGAGGAGTGCTTTACTTCCAATTATGTGGTCAATTTTGGAATAAGTGTGATGTGGTGCTGAGAAGAATGTATATTCTGTTGACTTGGGGTGGAGAGTTCTATAGATGTCTATTAGGTCCGCTTGGTGCAGAGATGAGTTCAATTCCTGGATATCCTTGTAACTTTCTGTCTTGTTGATCTGTCTAATGTTGACAGTGGAGTGTTGAAGTCTCCCATTATTATTGTATGGGAGTCTAAGTCTCTTTGTAAGTCTCTAAGGACTTGCTTTATGAATCTGGGTGCTCCTGTATTAGGTGCATATATATTTAGGATAGTTAGCTCTTCCTGTTGGATTGATCCCTTTACCATTATGTAATGGCCTTCTTTGTCTCTTTTGATCTTTGATGGTTTAA
>NW_022310857.1:0-4338 GCF_002776525.5 Piliocolobus tephrosceles
ACCGTGGGAACCACTGTGACGCGAGCACCTGCTCACCACTCGCGCATGCGCCTTGGCTGCGCCGCCCCGCGCTCCGTTGCTGGCAAGGATTCCGTATTTAATAAATGGTGCTGGGAAAATTGGCCAGCCATAAGTAGAAAGCTGAAACTGGATCCTTTCCTTACTCCTTATACAAAAATTAATTCAAGATGGATTAGAGACTTAAATGTTAGGCCTCATACCATAAAAACCCGAGAAGGAAACCTAGGTAGTACCATTCAGGACATAGGCATGGGCAAGGACTTCATGTCTGAAACACCAAAAGCAACGGCAGCAAAAGCCAAAATTGACAAATGGGATCTAATTAAACTAAAGAGCTTCTGCAAAGCGAAAGAAACTACCATCAGAGTGAACAGGCAACCTACGGAATGGGAGAAAAGTTTTGCAATCTACTTATCTGACAAAGGGCTAATATCCCGAACCTACAAAGAACTCAAACAACCTTACAAGAAAAAAACAAGTAACCCCATCACACAGTGGGCAAAGAATATGAACAGACATTTCTCAAAAGAAGACATTCATACAGTCAACAGATACATGAAAACATGCTCATCATCACTGGCCATCAGAGAAATGCAAATCAAAACCACAATGAGATAGCATCTCACACCAGTTAGAATGGCAATCATTAAAAAGTCAGGAAACAATAGTTGCTGGAGAGGATGTGGAGAAACAGGAACACTTTTACACTGTTGGTGGGATTGTAAACTAGTTCAATCATTATGGAAAACAGTATGGCGATTCCTCAAGGATCTAGAACTAGATGTACCATATGACCCAGCCATCCCATTACTGGGTATATACCCAAAGGATCATAAATCATGCTGCTGTAAAGACACATGCACACGTATGTTTATTGCAGCACTATTCACAATAGCAAAGACTTGAAATCAACCCAAATGTCCATCAGTGACAGACTGGATTAAGAAAATGTGGCACATATACACCATGGAAACCTATGCAGCCATAAGAAAGGATGAGGTTGTGTCCTTTGTAGGGATATGGATGCAGCTGGAAACCATCATTCTTAGCAAACTATCACAAGAACAGAAAACCAAACACCGCATGTTCTCGCTTAGAGGTGGGAACTGAACAATGAGATCACTTGCATTCGGGAAGGGGAACATCACACACCGGGGCCTATCATGGGGAGCGGGGAGTGGGGAGGGATTGCATTGGGAGTTATACCTGATATAAATGATGAGTTCATGGGTGCTGACGAGTTGATGGGTGCAGCACACCAACACGTCACAAGTATACATATGTAACAAACCTGCAGGTTATGCACATGTACCCCAGAACTTAACGTATAAAAAAAAAAAAAAAAGACAACGGTTGCCGCTGGATGCCAGGGAATCTCCTACTGCAGCCTTGGCAGCGGCTGCATGCGGGGTCCAGGCGGGGACCGCGTGGGAGAGGTGGCCACGGGCAGCGTCCCAGTATCAAACCCCCAGGAGTCCCGTCCTCAGGACCTCCTTGTGCCGATCTCCATCGAGGGAGGGGGAGCTTCAGGGCGCCCGCTGGGGTCATCTCACGACCCCCCGTCAGATCCCATTCTGGACGCCTCCGGGTGAGAACGGATGGGCTGAGCACATCTATTGAGGCAGGCAGGGCCTGGCTGCAGCACAGAATGATAGCATGGGCCCCAAGGAGTGGTGTCAGCTGAAAGTTCACTGACCCGTAAGCCCTCTGCCTCTCTCCTTTGAAAGAGCAGTGGGCTGTCCTGACTAGAAAGGGCCTGGGGCTCCTGTAAGCTGATCCCGCTTTCCAGCACCCGTGTAAAGAGGTCTAGGGCCGATTCCGAGCTGCCCAAGGGCATATGGGGCGAAGGTGAAGGAATCTATGGTGTTCAGGCACATACCGTGTGGAAGCGTTGCACAGGTGACCTTTCTATGAATGCCAGGGAAAATCAAAGAACACCTGGAATCTAGTGGCCGGTCAAAAGTTTCAGGGGGTCAGTCCACCCAGGAGCAGAGGAGAGTCTCATTCTCAGGAATGAGACTACGTGTGCAGAGGAAATGCGACAGCACCTGTCCCAGAAGACAAGGACTTGTCTTTCCAATGAGGAGGGAGGCAGAGGGCTCAGATGCGTCAGTGAACTGTCAGTTGACAGCAGGCCTTGAGGCCTGTGGGATGATTGTGGCTTGCAGACAGACCCTGCCTGCCTCACTAGATGTGCTCAGCCCATGCTTTCTCACCCGTGGGGTCCAGAATCGGATCTGAAGTGGAGTCCTGAGACCCCAGCAGGCGCCCTGAAGCTCCCCCTCCCCCGGTGGAAATCGGCTCCAACCCAAGCAGGTTTGCAGAGAAACAATCATGACAGGGATCTCCAGGAAGTGTCTCCCTGATGGACTGGGAAGAGGTCCTTATGGAAGACATCCAGCCAGAGCAAGAAGCATCTAAGCCTCGGAGAAACAGGGGATACACAGCCAGAGGGAGGACGCAGCAGAGGCCAAAGCCCAGGTGGGGTACAGCACGGTGCCACTGCCATGGGCTTAGGGGAGGGGTGCCAAACGAGTGGCTTGTCCAGTGAGGCCAGCATTCCAGCGACTGGGATTGTGGCCATCTCCCATTCCTGGCTTCCTCTTTCCGCCTGTGTCATGGTGTGGCTTCTTTTCTCAGAGAAGAGCCCTGAAAAGATACAAGCCTCTTCTGTGATGTGGGCCTCCTCCTCTCCTGCAGAACAATGAGCTCCGGTGCGGCTTTTGTCCGTGGCTGCAGTGTGTTCGTCTTAATCAATGAAAAGAGGACGCACGGGATAGGGATGAGACTTCAACTGCTCCGGGAGCCAGGCATCTCCTCACGTGGTCCAGGCCTTCACAAACCCAAAGTGGAACCGCGGCGAAAACGGTTGACAAGCGGACACATGACCCAGGCACAGACGCGGAGGGAGGCTCACCAAAGACACGCCGACAGGCAAGCAATCGCTTTTTGGCACACAGGGTACTTTCCACCAGACAGACAGACAGACACACACACACTCACACACAAACACACACATACACAACAACCGACAGAGAGAGGGGAAGAAAGTCACAGAGAGTAAGAGACAGAGAGAGAAGCGAAAAGGGGAGACACACAAACACATACACACACAGACAGTCACACAGCAGTGGTGCAGAAACAAACACCCCCAGGCAGCCGCTGAGGCTAGGTGTTCGGCTCTCGCCCAGAGCGACCCTCGGTTGAGAGAGCTACCCACGGGCCTGCAGGCCGACCCGTCCTCGAGATTACCGGGGCACGACTTCTGGGGAGACTCACCCGAACAGCGTCCGGGCGGGCCTGAGGCTGGGATATGGCGCTGCTTCTCCCGGGCCCTGCCTGTGCTTTCAACATCCTGGTCAGCCCTTTGCCAGGACTCCTGGCATCCGGAGACAGTCCTGTCGACCCCGTGGAGAGGTCAGGCTGGAGCCTTGGAGCCCCGCCACCCAAGCACTGCCACGGAGGGCTCCTGTTTGCCAGGCCTCAGGGCGTGGTTTCTCTGACCACCGTGGGAACCACTGTGACGCGAGCACCTGCTCACCACTCGCGCATGCGCCTTGGCTGCGCCGCCCCGCGCTCCGTTGCTGGCAAGGATTCCGTATTTAATAAATGGTGCTGGGAAAATTGGCCAGCCATAAGTAGAAAGCTGAAACTGGATCCTTTCCTTACTCCTTATACAAAAATTAATTCAAGATGGATTAGAGACTTAAATGTTAGGCCTCATACCATAAAAACCCGAGAAGGAAACCTAGGTAGTACCATTCAGGACATAGGCATGGGCAAGGACTTCATGTCTGAAACACCAAAAGCAACGGCAGCAAAAGCCAAAATTGACAAATGGGATCTAATTAAACTAAAGAGCTTCTGCAAAGCGAAAGAAACTACCATCAGAGTGAACAGGCAACCTACGGAATGGGAGAAAAGTTTTGCAATCTACTTATCTGACAAAGGGCTAATATCCCGAACCTACAAAGAACTCAAACAACCTTACAAGAAAAAAACAAGTAACCCCATCACACAGTGGGCAAAGAATATGAACAGACATTTCTCAAAAGAAGACATTCATACAGTCAACAGATACATGAAAACATGCTCATCATCACTGGCCATCAGAGAAATGCAAATCAAAACCACAATGAGATAGCATCTCACACCAGTTAGAATGGCAATCATTAAAAAGTCAGGAAACAATAGTTGCTGGAGAGGATGTGGAGAAACAGGAACACTTTTACACTGTTGGTGGGATTGTAAACTAGTTCAATCATTATGGAAAACAGTATGGCGATTCCTCAAGGATCTAGAACTAGATGTACCATA
>NW_022310858.1:0-1284 GCF_002776525.5 Piliocolobus tephrosceles
CTGGGGAATAGGGGACATCTGAACTCCCATCTAAGCATACTGCCCTAGTTACAGTGGGCATTTGAGGGCAGGGGATGCGGTGGCTTATGCTTCCAGGGACTCCAGATGGTTTCCAAGTAACAATGTCTAAAATTGACTTGGATTCATTTTTCCTTCCCAAACACATGTGCTTTAACATGAGGGGGAATTTATGAATAGCAGAGTCAGATTAGCCCAGATTTCTGGCATGGTATTGCCACAGATATAGCCTCACGTGGACTGCCTTTTGATGTGTTGGATGCGGAGATAGTGTTTCCTGGTATTCCTTGTTTAGCAGATGACAGTCAAGCCGACCCGTCTTTAATGTCTTGGCTTCTTCATCACCCTGCAGGCAGGCACTGACCATCACCTTAGACCAGCCAAGTGACCAGGAGGCCCCTGACACCAGACTTGGGTTGCTGCTTTCTCTGGGTCTTGGGGTTTCAGTGCAGTGCTAGAATCTAAATGTTCAGAACTTCTCCAGGGCCTATGGTAGAGGAATTACTTTGCCATAACATATGAGTGTACTCATCTTTATAAGATAATCCAAATTGTTTTCCAAAGTGGTTGTTCTAATTTAAACTCTCACCTTCTGTGTAAGTTCGAGATGATCTTGTTGATCCACAGTTTCTCCATATTTGGTGACATGGTTTGGCTGTGTCCCCACCAAAATCTCAGCTTGAATTCTATCTCCCAGAATTCCCACATGTTGTGGGAGGGACCCAGGGTGAGGTAATCGAATCACGGAGGCCGGTCTTTCCTGTGGTATTCTTGTGATAGTGAATAAGTCTCATGAGGTCTGATGGGTTTATCAGGGGTTTCTGCTATGGCTTCCTCCTCGTTCTCTCTTGCTGCTGCCATGTAAGAAGGGCCTTTCACATGCTGCCATGACCAAGGCCTCCCCCACCATGTAGGACTGTAAATCCAATTACAGTTATTTTTCTTAACACCTCTTTTTGTTCTCAGACTGAGGTATGTCTTTATCAGCAGTGTGAAAGCGGACTAATACAGTAAATTGGTACCACTGGAGTGGAGTGCTGCTGAAAAGTTACCCCAAAATGTGGAAGCGACTTTGAAATTTGGTAACAGGCAAAGGTTGGAACAGTTTGGAGGGCTCAGAAGAAGACTGGAAAATGTGGGAAAATTTGAAACCTCCTAGAGACTTGTTGAATGGCTTTGACAAAAATACTGATAGTGTTATGAACAATAAGGTCCAGGCTAAGGTGGTCTCAGATGGAGATGAGGAACTTTTTGGGAAATGGAGCA
>NW_022310859.1:0-4856 GCF_002776525.5 Piliocolobus tephrosceles
TTCCACATTTATTCTATGACTCTTTTAAGCGAGATATTAGAGATAGAGGAGAAAGGTGGCATCCCTGATTACACAGATCTTAGAGTTTAATATAAATAATCATGTCTATATGGATAAATGTCATTCATTCATTCAATCATTCTCTTAATGCCCTTCAACCAATGCCACTAGGAACACACAAAAAATTGAACAATGGGGACTGGTGAGGTATCACAAAAGAAAGTGTTAACAGGACTTAAAATAGTAATCAGGTTTGTGTTAGGTGATCCTGATGAGGACTCAGTGAAATAGGGTTTGACTCTGGATGGATGCTGTCACAATATGGGTTATTCTATGCTGAGTATCTTAAAAATTTTTTGCCTCGAAAGTGAGAAGAACACAGAGAAGCTGAAGCTGTGATTGTAAGAGAAACACTAATCACTCATCTGAGCCAGGATGGGGGATATTTGGCCATTTTTGTGGTTTTTATTTATTTATTTATTTATTTATTTTTTATTTTTATTATACTTTAAGTTCTAGGGTACATGTGCATAACGTGCAGGTTTGTTACATATGTATACCTGTGCCATGTTGGTGTGCTGCACCCATCAACTCGTCAGCACCCATCAATTCATCATTTATATCAGGTATAACTCCCCAGTGCAATCCCTCCCCCTCCCCCCTCCCAATGATAGGCTCCAGTGTTATGATTTTGTCTTGATTCATCAGAGTCACTGAGTGCCCTTGTCTGATGTTGGTGTTCTGTGGCTTCATATCCAACAGGAACACAGCAAAGCCAATCTGTGAGTGCCAGGCCTGCCCTGGGCCATCATGGGCTACTTTTCTCTTTCTCATGTCACTTATTCAACTCGCATATAATTTTTATTATTTCACAAGTAATACATAGTATTTTAGAAAATTTGAAAAATACAAAAATGTTGAAGGATGAAAAAAATCACTCATAATCCATCCATCAAATATGAAATATGTGTATGGTTCTGAAGTCACAAGTATATATTTGGTAGCCCCAGCTCTCAGGAAAGAATTGAGGTTCATTGTTACAGTCCATAAATTAGAATTACATATTTGAGGATGGCCAAAAGACATTTTCAGGATGGTGAGAACATTTAGTAAACGTGCCACAGAGAAGAAGTGGTATTTAGCCTGGCGTTGACAGATGCATAATTTCTGCCAGTTTTAAACTGAATCCACTGTGAGCACACGTGACCCCTGGGAAAGTCATATTATGTGAGGAACACTATGAGTGCTGTGAAGAATTAACTCCTTTTGATTCTCTTTTGACCAGAGGCCACTATGGAAGTATTTCCTACAAGGGAAGCTGAAGATCAAATAGATACTTGGCCGAGTAGTTTGTAGAATGGGATTAAAAACATATATGTTAGAGTATGTTTTCAGAACAAAATAAATGCATGCCAAAAGAGCCTAGTACTGAGCCTGGCAAATGCTTGCTGCATGGTCAATGGTCCTGCCTCATGGGTTTCTCATGCTCTTCCCAGTGAGGATGCTAATCCCATGGGAAGCAAGCACTGCTGAATGAGAGAACACTTTCTTAATGGAAGAAAAACTGTACTTAAGGAGATAGAAATCAATCATTGAGTCTTTGTAGTAATTTCACCTGACTTTGAAGGATAAAAGCAGTTCAGAGATTGTGCTTCAGTGCTAAGAGTATTCTCTGCTTTCCATATCAGTCAGTCTTTCAAAACTCCTTTTTCCAGGTTACTATTAAATACAGAATTTAAAATATTCTGACAGCAAAACATTATTAAGTGCTAAAAAGTACCAGCAAAGACATGGCAAGTTCTCAAAAGGTCTAAAATGAGATGGATTCTAATCTTTCTTGGATAATTTAAGAGGCATCTTGTGTGATGATAAGGACATGAAGTAGATGACCTCTCAATGTCCTTTCTAGACTAGAAATTATATAACAATGTATTCTAATAAGTCTTCATAGTTAATGAAATAAGAGAGGGCTTCTTTTTAAACTCTACATTTTTAAAATTATTTTTTCTCTGTAAAATTAAGGCTAGTTTAAAGTTAATTTGGGTGTGAAATTGTTTCTAAAGTATTTTAAGTGAAGGGTTGCATGTAATTTTTTTTTTTATTTCACAAGTAATAGTATTTTAGAAAATTTTAAAAATATGAAAATGTTGAAGGATCAAAAAGAATCACTCATAATATACTCACCCATATATGTTTATGTTTAATAATTTGGCCCCTATTTATATATTATGTTCAGTACATGAAATCACCACAAGAGATATTTTATTCTTAGCCCTTCTTATGTTCAACTCACACTCTAAACTCCCTACCTGAATTCCCACTCTTTCAGTTATCACTCTTGCTTTTCCTTCTCATCACATCTGCTCTCACCTGCCATCACAAATAAATAACGTCTCTTAGGTCATTTAATAATTCTGTCTACCACTTCTACATGGAAAAACAGTGAAGAATAGAGTTGAAGATAGAAAGCATCACTTTATTTTTTATCAAACAACTTTCTTATCTTCCCCTCTTCTCCCCAGAGATTCATTTACCATTAAATGTGGTCTGTTGAAAACTGTCCAGAGATTTTCAAGAAATTTCAGGGAAACCACTCAGCTGTCTAATACGGAGACATCAAGGTGGTAGATGGCCCCTAGACGTAATGGTCACAAAGTAAAGAGAGAAGTCTTCATTACATAATTCAGTGCAAACTAATGCACTCTGGTCTATTATTTTAGTGACAGCACAAATTTCACTGAAGGAGCTAATTTTGGTACAAACATTTCAAAATACATATTACTTGTAATTTTTTCAATAAATAAGAGACAGTGTTGAAAGCCACACAGATTCTAATATTAGGCAGGGTAGGTCCAATATATGTCTGTAATTATCACAATAATTAAGACATAAAAAGGCATAATAATATCTCTATTAAGAGTTTATCTTTTGGTTACTAAAAAGAAACTATGTTTAAGCCGGGCGCAGTGGCTCAAGCCTGTAATCCCAGCACTTTGGGAGGCTGAGATGGGCGCATCACGAGGTCAGGAGATCGAGACCATCCTGGCTAACACGGTGAAACCCCGTCTCTACTAAAAATACAAAAAAAAAAAAACTAGCCGGGCGAGGTGGCCGGCGCCTGTAGTCCCAGCTACTCGGGAGGCTGAGGCAGGAGAATGGCGTAAACCCAGGAGGTGGAGCTTGCAGTGAGCTGAGATCCGGCCACTGCACTCCAGCCCAGTCAACAGAGCAAGACTCCGTCTCAAAAAAAAAAAAAAAAAAAAAAAAAAAGAAAGAAAAAAAAGAAACTATGTTTAAAAGGAGGCACCTCACCACACTTCCCATATGGGTTCAGATGGGATTCCAGGGAGTAGCCATGAGCTCTGGGGTGATATAGGTTTTCTGCCAATTGATCCACTCTCTTTCATTCCTTTTTTTTTTCCTATTACTCAGCATATTTGGGGTGAAGGGTCATCATTAAATGCGTTATGTGATTCTAAGTGCTTTCTCTGATGAAGATTTACCAGATAACATCTTATTATAAACTCAAGGTAAGTACTACTAGTATACAGATTCTGCAGCTGAGTAAACAGATTCTGAGAGATTCAGTCACTTGCATACATCACACTGTTTGTGAGTGTCCCGACTCTATCATCAGAGCCATCATATTTAATGCTTGCACAGAGACCTAACCTGCTTTTCTTCTTAACATTATTTTATTCTGGAAATAATATCTATCCACTAGCATATTTCATTTATATATGTGTGTGTATGAAATATAATGTTTTAACTTTTGATGGTTGATATGGTTTGGCTCTGTGTCCCTAACTAAATCTCATGTTGAATTTTAATTCCCAAATAGTGGGAGAGACCTGGTGGGACATGACTGGATCATGGAGGCAAATTTCCCTCTGCTGTTCTTGTGATAGTGAGTTAAGAGTGTGTAGCACGTCCCCCTTCACTCATTCTCTCCTGCTCTGCCGTATGAATATTTTGCCTGCTTCCCCTGCACCTTCCACCATTTTAAGTTTTCTGAGGCCTACCCAGCCATGCCTCCTGCATAGTCCACAGAACTGTAAGTCAATTAAACCTCTTTTCTCCATAAATTACCCAGTCTCAGGTATGTCTGTATGTCAGTGTGAGAATAGTCTAATACAGAAAATTAAAAAAGGAGAAGTGTGGTGTTGCTATAAAGATACATGAAAATGTGTAAACAACTATGGAACTGGGTAACAGGCAGATGTTGGAACAGTTGGGAGGTATCAGAAGAAGGCAGGAAGATGAGGGAAAGTTTGGAACTTCCTAGAGACTTGTTGCATGGTTGTAACCAACATGCTGATAGTGATATGGACAGGAAAGTCCGGACTCACGTGGTCTCAGATGGAGATGAAGAACTAATTATGAACTAAAGTAAAGGTCACTCTTGCTATGCTTTAGCAAAGAGACTGCTGGCATTATGCCCCTGCTCTAGAGATCTGTGGGACTTTGAAGAGAGACGATTTAGAGTTTCTAGCAGAATAAACTTTTAAGAAGCAAAGTGTTCAATAAGTGACCTGGCTGCTTCTAAAAGCCAACATTCATTTGCATAAACAAATTACCTGAAAGAAGAACGTCTGTATAAAAGGGAATCAGAGCATAAAAGTTCAGCAAATATGCAACCCAGAAACATGGTAGAAACAAACAAACAAACAAACAAACAAACAAACAGAAATGTTCTGGGGAAGAATTCAAAGCTTCAGAAATTTGCACAAGCAAAGAAGATCTGAATGTTAATAGCCAAGACAACTGGGAAAAATGCCTCCAGGTCATTTCAAAGACCTTTGCAGCAGACCCTTTCATTTTAAGTCTGGAGGCCTAGAAGGGAAAAATGGTTTTGT
>NW_022310860.1:0-4490 GCF_002776525.5 Piliocolobus tephrosceles
TGGTGATGACTGCAAGTTAGCTGCTCTCAAGTGACTGCTGCTATAGAAAAAATATATTTTAGAGGATCTCTTCGAAACATTTCTATCCCTGAAAATGGTTAGGCAAGTTCTTAAAATATCTCCTCTTTCAAACACAAAAATAGTCTGTGAACTGGAGCTTGAGCAGTGGGCACTTTGTTTTGGATAGCTGATGGAGTGGGGTGAGGGTTTCCCAGATCTTCTGGGAAGATCTGCTATTATCAGTAATGCTAATGATGGTACTACTGACTCGGGCCATCAGAAATTCCAGTTTGTTAATGCTGAAAATTCTATATTGAGTTAATGCATTGAGTCAGCTTCACAGAGGAAGTCTGGATAATAGCATTCTCATTTCACACCATAGAATGATGGCAGGTTAAGGATGAACAATGAGTTCAGTATTAAAAATGATCAGGTAAGGAAGAGACCATGAATAAAAGTTAATGAAATGAGTAGCATATCTAGACCCTTTAAAACTAAATGTATTGAAATCGTCAATGTGGAGAAATAGTTAAGCAGGTATGTATCAATTGTTTAAAGAAACAATCTACTATTACAAAGATATAAAAACAATAGTAAAACAATATAGATGATAGAAAAAATGGGCAGGTCTGGCTGGGCGTGGTGGCTCATGCCTGTAATCCCAGCACTTTGGGAAGTCAAGATGGGTGGATCACGAGGTCAGGACTTCCAGACCAGCATGCCCAAGATGGTGAAACCTTGTCTCTACTAAAAAATACATATATAAAAATTAGCTGAGCATGGTGGTTGGTGCCTGTAGTCGCAGCTACTCAGGAGGCTGAGATAGAAGAATCGCTTGAACATGAGAGGTAGAGGTTGCAGTGAGCCAAGATCACACCACTGCACTCCAGTCTGGGTGACAAAGCAAGACTCCATCGCCAAAAAAAAAAAAAAGGCAGGTCTGAAACAAAAAATAATTAAAAATAAGTGCAAGTTATTAATGATATATTAGACACAGGTATGAGGATAACTAGTGAAGAAAAAAATGTTTAAATGATATACCCAGAATGTAGCATGGAAACACAAGGTCTCACATTTATTTCATTCAAATATAGGGGGAGAGAAGTGTAAAAGGATTCACCATTTCAAGAGATTCTCAAAAAGAAATTAAGAAAAGGTATAAATCCGTTGATTCAAAGAGTATATTTCTAACAGATGATATAAAAATAAACTCACTTTAGTTAAATTATAAAACACTAAAACCAAACAGCAGACCATACAAACATTGAAAAAAGGACAATTTATAATGAAATAATATTTATCTGATTATTATAGTAAAGCAAAAACTAAAAATGAGTAAACTAATATCAACAAAAGTTGAGAGAAAATAACTCTTAATATAGAATTGGGTATTCAGTAATGCTGTCTTTCAAGGTCAAAAATAACAATATGAAATTGACAGATAAAAATTAAAATTGTTCACTACCAAGAGATCTGCGGCAAATAAAATTTCAAAGGCTACATATCAGAAAAAAAGGAATTTAACCCAAAAGCTGATATTAGAGTCAACTTGGAATTCCATAAATATCACTAAACTGATGATAATAGTAACACTTTCTGACACGTGGGGATTCTGAAAAGAAGTGAACTTTTACTTTTGTTTCACATTTAGAAAGTTATAGAAAAATGCTCTTGCCCTGACAAAGAGAATAAGCTGCATAATCTACAGATCATAGATTTCATTTTAAAATACAGAACTGAGGTCTCAAAAAAAGCTAATTAACTTAAATTCAGAGTGATGAAGCCCTGATATAAAAAGAACGGATCCACAGATGCTTTGTGCCTAGCTGAGTTGCAGCAGCAGAAGCAGGAGGAAGCTACCCTTGATGGAGATAACAAGCAAACAAGTGAATGTCCAGCAAATGTTGAAAGGCTGAGTGTGCGCTTGTGATAGTTTAGCATTATCAGTAGGGGCCCAAAAACACTCATTCTCACTCACTCTCCCTCACTAACGCTTTTCTTTCTTTCTTTCTTTCTTTCTTTCTTTCTTTCTTTCTTTCTTTCTTTCTTTCTTTCTTTCTTTCTTTCTCTTTCCTTCTTTATTTCTCTCTTTCTTCTTTCTGTTCCTTTCCTTTTCTCTTTCTTTCTTTCTTTCTTTCTTTCTTTCTTTCTTTCTTTCTTTCTTTCTTTCTTTCTCTCTCTCTCTCTCTCTCTCTCTCTCTCCTTCCTTCCTTCCTTCTTCCCTTTCTCTCTCTCTCTCTCTCTTTCTTTGGAGTCTCACTCTGTTGCCCAGGCTGGAGTGAAATGGTGCGATCTCGTCTCACTGCAACCTCCGCCTCCAGGATTCAAGCGATTCTGCTGACTCAGCCTCCCGAGTAGCTGGGACTACAGGCACATGCCACCATGCCCGGCTAATTTTTTGTGTTTAGTAGAGACCTGGTTTCACCGTGTTAGCCACTGACCTCGTGATCTGCCCACCTCGGCCTCCCAAAGTGCTGGGATTACAAGCCTGAGCCACTGCACCCGGTCCCACTAATGGTTTTTTCATGACCTATCTTGTGTGCTCCTAGGTAAGATCAGATGCAGAGCAGAACTACCTGAGACACTTTTGAGGGACAGGCATGTAGGAACTGCTGCAATTTGAGGTCAGAGCAAGGTAGAAGTCTTACTGTGAGAATCGGGGAAAATCCTCTGTTACTGGGGAGTGGGTGGGGGAGCTGAGACAATCCCCCCTTCACTCTCTTTTCTCACAGGTGCATAAGCAGAGCGGCCTGATGAGGTCTGAAGGCAGGGCAGGGCAGGTAGATGAGAGAAGCAGATTCTCTGGTCTTTCACTGCGTGTGAGGCAGCCACTGCCCAAGGCTGGGCAAGGGATGGGAGCCCTGAGAGATCCTTGACGAGCAGAAATAGAATCTTGCTGAGGACGAAAGTGCACAGGAGAGCTAAGAGAGGCTCCAGTGCTGACCATGACATTCTGCAAGAAGAGAAAATCTGTATGTAGAGGTTTATGAGGGAAAATCATGAGTTCATTTTTCGATGTCTATTACTTTTGAAATTAGGTGTCCAAATAGATATACCAGTTATGCAGTTGAATAACTTATTACAAGCCTGGAGTTCAAAAGGAGGTCCAAAAGGAGAATTTAAAAGGATGAGACTTGCTGAGCCCTTCCCGAGTGTGTGATGAGGGAGAAGAGAAGAGAAGCAGGAACTGAGCTCTGGAGCTCTCCAATAGGAAGTGTGATGGGAAAAGATGAGGAAGAAACAAAGGAAGCCGAAGTGGTAGCTCCAGTGAGATAGGCTGAGAATCAAGTGAATGTGCTGTCCTGGAAGCCAAGTGAAGAAAGTATACTGTGAAGAAGGAAGTGATGATTTGTGTCAAATGCTGCTAATAGGCCAATTAAAGTTGTAGTGAAAAGTGATCATTGGATCTAGCAATATGGAGATTATTGGTAACTTTAATAAAAGTGATGTCAATAACATGATCGAAAAAGGGGGAGAGAGCCCGATTGGGATATATTTAAGAGACAATGAGAGGAGAGGAATTGAAGACAGAGTATGGACAACTATTTTCAGATGTTTTGCTGAAAACTAGAGCAAAAAAATAGGATGACAGCTGGCATTAGAAGAAAAGCAAGGACACACTTAACAGCATATTTCTATGCTGATGGTAATAATTTAACAGCATAAAAATTGATGACACAGTCACAATTGATGACACATGATATAGTGAACTGCAACAGGAAAATCCCCAAGTACACAGCAAAGAGGGAATATAATACGCAAATCTATTTTTTAAAACATTATTAGAATCTCAGAAACATCTGTTTTGACATTAACCTTTCATTCCTGCAATAGTTATTTTAAGCATGTTCTCACGTGTTCAGTGTTGCCAGGTTATTATAAAGTATATTAGACTTTATGAAAAACATTTTTTTAAATATTAGTTTTTTTCATTTGTTTCATTAATTTATATTTTGTATTTATAACTTTCCCTTTATCTTCTTTAGGTTTATTATGCTGTTTTTTTCTCAAAATCCCTCAGAATGCATGCTTAGCCCATTAAATTTTAGCCATTTCAGTATTGAAAGCGATGTTCCCCATTTCTGTGTGGTTACCTGTAATATACCATGAGCGGCGCTTCTCGGTGTCTTTACTTATTATTAATTCACTTGTCTGAAGTTCCTTTAACTCTCCTTTCTAGTCCTAAGTTTCACTTTGCAAATCATTTTTTATTCATAGCCACGTAAAATATAGTTTATTTTGAAAAGTCTTTCATATAATTTTCACTTACTCTAGGATTATAATTTTCCTGTTATAATAATTCTCTTTGAATAAAACTTTCAGATTTGTCAACACTCATTTAGCAGTAGCTCCTGTTGATACAATTCCATCCATCTCTTTTGACCTAGTGAGCAAATATAATAATAAATGCTGCTGAAATTCAATCCTGTCTGATCTAACTGTCTGCATATAAATTTCCAGATCCCACAAAGGCATCTCATTGAGGTCAC
>NW_022310861.1:0-3904 GCF_002776525.5 Piliocolobus tephrosceles
CCAAAATTACCATATTACACTAAGCTCGTTAATTAATAATTTATAATAGGATGTATAATTTATGTGAGTCAAACATAATGTGCAAAAATTTTATAAAACTGATATGTAAAGATAGTTACTGTTTTTTATTATATATAACATTGTAAATAATACTTTAAAAATTGTCATTATTTTTTTAATACAAAAATAAACACTTTGATTCATTGTGTTTAGAAAATAGCATATAATAAAACTATTTTTATAATTTTGAGTTTGATGTTTAATCGCAAATTAATATTTTTATTTAAACTATTTATTTGTATTTATTCACAAGTATATGTAATTTCACCACAATATGAAGTAAAAAAAATAATCATAATTTAAACTACAGTTTCGCATATAATAATTGCTGAAATTACGACTCATAATTATGTTAACTTAAAATACTTTAATTATTTTTTAGATAATTGTATATTTTTGTATAATTATGTAATTTTATTGTTAATATATATATATATATATATATATATATATATATATATATATATTTATTTATGTAAAAGTATATATTTTTATCGAATCGTAAAAATAAATAACAAAAGATTGAAGCTTTCATTATAAAACTTAATAATTATGACAACATTGTTTTATGTGCATGTAATAGTAGTATTTTTAAACAAACTATAACATATACAAAAATACCTAACGCATGTTTTTTTTTTTTGCTTTTTTTTTTTTTTTAAATATTCAGAAATTATGCTTATTTATAATGATGATTACCTTTTTTTTTTATTGTGTTAACACCAAATTCAATTCAAATGATACAAACATTTAATTATGTGTATATTTATTTATAAATACATTGATATGTGTATATATTTATATGTGTTCATATATGCGTATGTGACAATATTAGTTATTTATGTGTGTACATAAAATAATGATTTGACATGTGTTTAGTATTTTTAAAAATCGTATTTTATAAATAAATTAACAAATATATAATAATAATAATTTTTTTTTTTTTTTTTTTTTTAAATAATTATAATTAAATCTAGATTCAACTTTTTAATTTTGAAAAAGTCTCAATATTAAATAGTTCTTGATAAAATTGCACTTCTTATTTAACTATTGTATACATTATGCTGCACGTACCTGTTATTATAATTTATGTGTTACAATACTGGTAAACAAATATAGATTTCGTAATATATATTAGTCTTATTAATCATTAATACATGTAGATAAAAAAAAAAAATTATATAACAAATTGATGATATTGTATTTCTTTTTTTTATACGATATATATAAAACAACAACAATATTAAATAATTAAAAGCAAACGTTATTGGAAACATATTCATTATAAAACAAAATAAAAAACTAAATACAACAGAATATTCATGTATGTTATAAAGTATTATAAAATAGTAAAACAGCAATAAACATAATAAAAAATAAAATGAACGGAAAAAATAAATTATGATATATTATTTTAAATAATTATTTTTAATTATAATAAATGGGCTATATATTAAGAATTAAGCATATAAAATCTTATTTATTGTTGATGCATATATAAATAAATAGATACACACATATATATAAGTGTAATAATTTTATTTTTTTAGTATATTAATTAATTTTAACACATTTAAATTGTTAATACAAAATGAAACTTTTTATTATTGTTTATATTATTAATATATTATTTATTATAAATCTAATGAAGAGACAAGTTCCATTACTTTATGTATATTGTAATAATAAAAGAACATTACAAGCACAAAACGGGAGACACACAAATAGTAAATCTATTTTTCCCGATTGTTTAAAAAACTGCCTGTTACAGTTATTTTTATTACTAAGTTCTTGCGTTATGGTAGCTACTATTGGAGTGATATGTAATAGAAAAGGCAAAGATTTTAAAAACAGAGCTGATACGCTTTTGGACAAGCAAATTAATCTTATAAAACAACTAATTTCATAAACGTAACGGTATAAAAAAAATCGGACATAATGTAATAAATTGAAATCGTATTTGTAACCAATGTGAGATAAGCAAAACGTGAAAATATGTTATAAATCAGATGTGAAAAATGTTAATGCTTTTTTTATATAAAATATTGTAAATAACGCTGTATAAAAAATTATGATTTTTTAACACGAAAATAAAATTTTTAATGCATTGTTTTTAAAAAGAAAGCATATTATAAAAATGTATAATTCATCTTTTGTTTTATGTTAAATAAAAGGATTATATTTTAACATATAATGTTTATTTGTATTTTAACTTAAGTATATATAATGATAAAATAATAAAATATGACGTAGAGCAATAATTATAATTTAAACCACAGTTTTATATATGTTGACTGCTAAATTAATGATTACATATTTTTATACATGGTTTTAATCAAAGTTATAATCTCTTTTTTAATTATATTAATGATACTGATTGTTATATAAATTAAAGTTTTAGTATGTTTGGTACAAATACGTTATTTATGTTAATCATTTGTTGCTATATATAATTATGACTTTAATTTTATGTAGTAACGTAACTCAATATAACTTATAAAAAAATTCCAAAATTCCAAAATAAAATATTTTAAATTGTTATAATTATTAATTCTTTTTTATTAATTTATATGTTACATAACAAGTATTAGAAATATATACAAAATTATAAAAAAAAAATAAAAATTCATACATTACACACCTAAATAAAGAAGCTTTATGTTTTACATGTTTTATATTTAACATCTCATATAAAATTTTATAAAAAGTGTTATCGCTAAATATTATTACATTTTATATTTTTAACAATTTAAAAATATATTTTTTAAAATAATAACTGACATTAAATTTTTTTTTTAAATATATAATATAAATTTAAAAATATTATATAAATATTATTTTTATTTAAATTTGTCTGAAATTATGCATTTTTTTTTTTAATTTTTATGTTACAATAAATGTAAAAAATATTATTTTTTTTTAAAATTTTATTCATAATTTACTTAAAAACAATAAAAAACTTAAAATTTTGTTTCAAAATTTATTAATTTTTGTTTTCTATTACATATCAACGTCTTCGATAAATTTGTTTTTTTTATAAACCATTTTAAATGTCAAGCTAAAAATGAAAGAGAAAATGCTACAAAAGTAGTATATAAAACAAATAAATATGTGAAGTGTAATCAGTATTGACTATGTTTAGAAACGATTTTATACATATTCTGATATTGATAAAACTTAATTAAAATGTTTTAGTTAATAGTAATTCAATGCAAATGCATTTTAATTTTTATTTAAAAAAAAAACACTCAATGTTAAAACATATATTATAAATTTACACCCCTCAATTAACTAATGTATACACTTTGCAGCACGCATTTTTTATTATAATTTACATGCTTAAATATTAGTAAAACAAATATATATATTGTATATATATTTGTGTTATCAATTTCAAATACATATAAATAAATAATTATGTAATAATGTGTTGACATTTCTATTTATTTTTTTTTTATTTATATATTTAAAAGAACAACAATATGAAATAAGTAACAGAAAGTTTTTAAAAAACACACATTATTAAAAAAAAATGATATTTATATATGAAGTGATATATTTGAATGTTATAAAGATGTGTTATAAAGATGTGTTATAAAATAGTACAGAAAGAATGAACAAAAAAAATAAATTACGATATAATATTTAAAAATTTTTTTTTAAATATAATAAATGCAATATGTAAAAATAAAATAAAAGCAATTGCATTTATTATCTATGCATATATAAATAAGTGGTTATACATATAAATAATTTTATAAAGTTTTATTATGTTAGTATATATATAAATTTCTATGTTTTTCCATTTTTAATACAAAATGAAACTATCTTTTATTTTTTACAT
>NW_022310863.1:0-6277 GCF_002776525.5 Piliocolobus tephrosceles
GATGGGTGCAGCACACCAACATGGCACAAGTATACATATGTAACAAATCTGCACGTTATGCACATGTACCCTAGAACTTAAAGTATAATAAAAAATAAATTTAAAAAAAAAGAAGATGGTTCTAACTCCTCCCACCCTCTCTTCCCATTGAGAAATGGAGCCCCGCCGCAACACAGGCTTGGAGAAGAAGCCGAGAACGGGACATGGCAAGGATCTCTGTCACTCCAACGCTGGCCTTTCTGGCCAAGTCACCCGTTTGGCACCCCTTGCCGGGAGCCCATGGCGGTGGCATTGTGCCGTATCCCGCCTGGGATCTGACCTCTACTCTGTCCTCCCTCTTGCTCTGTCTGCCATGTTTCTGATGGGCCTGGACGCTCAGTGTCTTCCACAGAGAACACTTTTGAGTCCATCAGGGAGAAAATGCGTGGAAATCCATTTCATGATTGTTGTCATCACAAATCATCAAAATGTCATCTGACAGAACATATTTTTCTAAGTTGATTTACTTATGAGACATTTACAAGGGTATAGAATAATGTGCTCAGTGAATGTAGTCGTCTTATTTAATCTTTGATGTTTCAGATGATGATATTTTTTGTTTTTTGAGACAGTCTCACTCTGTCACCCAGGCTGGAGTGCAGGAGGGAGATCACAGCTCACTGCAGCCTCAACTTCCCAGGCTCAAGTGTCCTCCAACCTCAGTTTCCCAAGTAGCTGTGGCTACACGCATGCACCACCATGTCCCGCTTTTTGTAAATTTCGTGGAGATGAGGTTTTGCTGTCTTGCCTAGGCTGGTCTCGAAATCCTGGGCTCCAGCAGTCTGCCGACCTCGGCCTCCCAAAGTGCTGGGATTACAGGCATCAGCCATCAAATCTGGCTAGGATTACTTGGTTTCCTTATTGGCATATTCTATATTCACCAAATAAAGAATCTACAGTCTCAGTCCAGGTAGGGTAAGCAAAAATAAATAAATAAATAATCTACAGTAATTTTGCATACTTATATTCTAAATTTATATACAAATTCATAACTTATATTGGTCTAATTTTAAAGTTTTTTAAACAATATATGTAATGGCCATGTCAATCTTTTCATAGCTTTTTAAAATTAAAATAGATTCGAAAGTATACCTAAATCGTTTTGGGTTGTTTTTGTTTTTGTTTTTTTGTTTCTGGAGTGCAGTGGCGCGATCTCGGCTCACTGGAACCTCTGCCTCCCAGGTTCAAGCAATTCTCTGCTTCAGCCTCCAGAGTAGCGAGGATTACAGGTGCCTGCCACCATGGCCAGCTAATTTTTTTTTTAATAGAGACGGGATTTCACCATCTTGGCCAGGCTGGTCTTGAACTCCTGACCTTGTGATCCACCCGAGTCGGCTTCCCAAAGTGGTGGGATTACAAGCGTGAGCCACCGCTCCCATCCCCTAAATCTTAAAAATATTTTTAAAGAGACATTTTTTAAAATCAGTTTTAAATGAGTTTAGCATTACATTTCCAATTGTTTATATTTTAACGAGGGCTGACTGAATTGTCTTTTTTTAAAAACCATCTGGCCAGGCACGGTGGCTCACACCTATAATCCCAGCACTTTGGGAGGCTGAGGCAGGTGGATCATCTGAAGTCGGGAGTTCGAGACCAGTCTGACCAACGTGGGGAAATCCCATCTCTACTAAAAATACAAAAAATTAGACGGGCATGGTGGTGCATGCCTGTAATCTCAGCTTCTCGGGAGGCTGAGGTGGGGGAATCACTTGAACCCGGGTGGCGGAGGTTTCGGTGAGCCAAGATCAAGCCATTGCACTCCGGCCTGGGCAACAAGAACGAAACTCCGTCTCAAAAAAATACAAAACCAAAAACAACAAAATCTCCATGTAGCCTTGAATTAGTAACACATCTATATTTTCTTTGATGTGGGGTCTACTTATCTTCACAGAAAGTTTGGATTCTTTTCTATTAGCAGTGAAAGAGATGCTGTACTTGACAGTCTCATCTTTTATTCAAATGGAAAGGTTATCAAACTAGTTCTCAAGACAATGCTTTTAAATATTCATACATTAATCTTTTAAGTAAACAATTTCTATCTTATTCCCTGTATACTTGTTGTATTATACTTTATTTTTATTTTTTAATTATATTTTTATTTGAGTCACCAGGAGAAAGATTCCCTTGTGGTTCAAACCAAGTGTTCAGAATCATAACAGGACAGAAAGGTTTGATCCTGAGCAAAGCCCTAGAGGAGAAACCAAAACAGACTGAAATAAGACAATACCCCATATAAAGAGATGAATGAGTGGCTACACAAACACACAGACACACACACACCCTCCGATGATGTGCGCAGAGGCACATTGCACACAGTCATTTCTGTTTCTTTTTAAATACTGGTTTGTGGGGTGGGTTTTTGATTTTTTCCAGCTACAAGAAAAGGCCCGAAAGTGCATACGTGAGGCGGGAAAGGCAGAAATTCAGCACTAAAGTAGTTTTCCCTGGAGGAACATGAAGGGGAGGAAACAGGAAGCAGTGTTGGGAGAGTTCACTCTTCTCACCCTTGGGCTTCCTGCATTTTATTATTGGTCCACAAAAGTTATATTCACATTGTAGCTTCCAGGCATCTTCCTTCCTGGGAGTAGATTGACTGAAAGACCTCTGCGAACTGTAGGGAAGACCAGGGGATCAGGCCAGCCCTTAGGGCTCTCTGATCTTCTAGGGATGGATGGCTCTGGTAGAGTCTGGGCCCCTCAGCACCAGTGCAAAGGTCCCTCCTCTCTCTGGGGATGTGTAAGAAAATGGCCCCTATTTTGAGGACAGAAAGAGTAGAGGGAGAGCCTGCAGCAAGATTCCATGGCTGGCTCCCCTTGTCTGGGAAGGAAAACTAAGCTGAGCCACAACAGGCTGTTTCCTGCTGCTCTGGGCCCTCCTCCCACCACTGACCACTCTCCCGAATGAAGGTCTTCTAATGGGATGTGTCTGACCTTTGGTCCCCAAATCCGCATTGTACTTTGAGAGCAAGAGGAAACAGAATACACCAGCATCACCCCCAAGACTCCCAAGATCAATTCCCCAGGAGATTCTCTGCCTCCCCAGCCCCCAAACTGCCCAATACAAGATATTCTACCTGCTTCCACCCAAGCTGGGGCCAAAAAGGAAAAGGATTGGTCAGGCAGTTAATTACTCATTTTCTCAACCTCTGATTTTGGGCAAATATTCCAAATGCATTAACAAACAGCTGACAAAACACTTACGATGACTAATGACTCAACAGGTCCTGTCCCTCACCTGCGAGTTACAAGTGCGCAAAGGGACAGGAGGTCAATGGTAAGGCCTGTTTGGACTCAGGGTGACAATGGGAGGGGGACAGAGGGGTGGCAAGAAAAACCAGAGATGCATAAAGTCAGGCCAGGGTTGTCACAGCCACCAACCAGCAGAGAGAATGAACTTGAGCACAGCACCATCATTCCCCTCCACATCCTGGAGGCTGTGCTTTCCATTTTGTAGCCCAGGGGCCCTCTTTCTTGTTTCAAAGAAGCCTTATGTGAGGGGGAGACCTGCAGAGAGAGCCCCCTCAGTGAGACACACACAACGTGGATGAAACAGGGTCCTTCTGGAACCCTATTCTGCAGCCCCAGACACAGATGGGGCAAGAAAATATGCCTGGAATGATGGAACCTTCCCCCATCCCTTACCCCCAGTGAGCTGCAGAACCGAGGGCGGCCCCCACCTAGGCTACACCAGCCCCTTATCTTCTACTCTGCACACTGCAAAGGCAGATGGCTGGGCTTTCCCCACTCAGAGATTGGGGAAGGAGGAATTCATTTCAAAGACAAGGGAAGGAACTTCTCTTCCCCCAGGGCCCTCTCCTCTCACTGTGGGTTTTGAGGAAATTATCAGGGGAAGAGGGCTCTGCACAGGCCCACATACGCCCACTGCACACAGGCCCAGAGACACCTCAGGACATGCTGCCTGCCCCATCTCTCACTCTCACACTCACACTCGCGTGTCAAACAACCGCAGACACTCACAGTCCTGCCTCTGCATGCCAGGTCTTGGAGACAAAGTGGTCCCTGCCGGCTTTGTGCATCTGCAAGTCCACTTGGCATTGCGCTGGGGAGAGGAGGCCGTGGAAGGCCCATGGCATCTTCCCAGCAGGAGCATGGAGGGGCGGCCCACCTAACGCAGATCCCAGGACCTGGGGGAGCTGGGGGCGCTGCACACCCATAGGCCCGAGGCGTCTTTGCCCTCCCCTCCGACCACGGCTTCCTCCTAGGCTGGGTGGGGGGGTTCCTGGAGACTGGGGACTGGCCTGGGGAAAAGGGGCTGCCCGGGAGAACTCCCCGTTCTCCTCCCCTTCCTGCGGCTGTCCTACAATGAAGAAAGGCGAACTTGACCCAAACTGTGCTTCCAGGGGCGCCCTTTGTTCACTGCAGGCCTGCGTGGGCAGGAGGCAGAATCACTGGATGTGAGAAACTCACGGGGAGGAGAGGGAGCTTTCACCCCGCAGCAGGAGCCCCACGCTCCTGTCGTCGCCCTGGAGGAGGGAGAAGGTGGAGAGGGAGACCCCGGTGGACCAGCAGCCCCCGCTTTGAGAAAGAGAGGCAGAGCCCCCTCGCACCGGTTCCTACACAAGGCAGAGCCCCGTCCCCATCCCAGGGACAGGGAGTGGCTCCCACTGTGGCTACTGTGTGGAGCCCCTGCCTGGGGGTCCTGGAGTCTCCGCCTCCCCCAGCCACAGCATGTGCGGATGTGTGAGGCGCTGGGCGGGAGGATGCGAGGGGAGAAGGGAGACTTCGAGGCCGGGGCAGGTCTCCAGTTCCAGCTCCCGAGAGGCCCAGGCCCCTCCATCCAAGCCGTCGGCCGAGACCAAGGGGAAGCCTCCGGGGAATGAGCTGGGAGGTGGCAGGAGACGGCTTCTGTCAGCAGAAGCAGCCGGAGCAGGGACAGGGTCTCAGGATGTGGCAGGGTTTAAAGAACAGAGGCACTGAGGACCGGCGGGGGCGCCCGGGCTCCGAGGCCTCCATGCTCTCGGCCGCCGTCCCCGGGTTTCCCGTGCGCACCCTGCCCGCACTTCCCGCCACGCGGATGGGCTGCAGGGCATCCCGGTCCTGAGGAAGCGCGGTCCTGCAGGCAGCGGTGCAGTCGCGAGGGGCCGCGCTGCCTGGAGAGTGGGGCTGCGGCTCCCGGCGGCCACCCAGGCCTAGGCCCCCGCTGCTGCGGGCTGTGGCGAGGCTGCCGCCCTCCTGGGAACCTCGGCGCTCCGGATCGGCCCTGCCCGGCCGGACCACGCGCTCTTCCCCTGCTACTCCTGGCGTCCTGGCTCCGGACCCCCTCCTGGTTCTTCACTTTCGGGACTCCGGCCGTGTCCCCGCCGCGCCGGAGCCTCTGCCGGGTTCTCAGACCGGGGAGCCGCTGACTGCTTAGCGCGCTGGGCTGCTGGAGGCTCCGCCAGGCCCCTTCACAGTCCCCAGGACGCAGGCTCGTGTTCCCTTCCAGTCTGCTGGCGCCTGTCCGTGCTTGCCCGACTTTGTTTATTCCACACTTAAGAGTTTTAAACTTAACGAGCTTTTCAAAAAAATATTCTCTCCAATTCTGTGGATTGTCTTTTGGGTTTTTTGTTTGTTTGTTTTGAGACAGGGTCTTACCCTGTCGCCCAGGCTGCAGTGCAGTGGTGAGATCTCAGCTCACTCACTGCAACCTCCGCCTCCCAGGTTCAAGCGATTCTCCTGCCTCAGCCTCCTGAGTAGCTGGGATTACAGGCACACGCCACCACGCCAGGCTATTTATTTTTTGTTTTATTTTTTGTAGGGATGGGGTCTCCTTATGTTACCTGGACTGGTCTCAAACTCCTGGGCTCAAGGGATGCTCCCGCCTTGACCTTTCAAAGTGCTGGGGTTACAGGTGTCAGCCACTGCACCCAGCTCCATTTCTGAAATAAAAGATCCTCTTCTCACTGAAGTATATCCAGTCCCTTGTCCATCAGTAATGACCCATTTTAATCCTGTGATTTATTTCGGGTTCATCTCTTTCCCACGGATGTGCCCCCATGCGTTTCACATTATAAGTATTTAAAAATATTCACTCTCATGCTTTCCTTCCTGTCATATATACACATATGAAAAAAAGAATGCAGTAGTATCTGGCGTTCCACAAGAAAAGAAAATTAAGCCATAAATTTTACTTCTTAGTATGTTACCTAGGTTAAATATGAAAGAAATCAGGCACATTCCTCAGCCCGGTGGCCAACACAAACAGGCCCAGTGCAAACACATTCCTCCATATATCCCAA
>NW_022310864.1:0-4348 GCF_002776525.5 Piliocolobus tephrosceles
CAGGAGTTCAAGACCAGCCTGACCAACATGGTGAAACTGCATCTCTACTAAAAAATTAAAAATTAGCCTGGTTTGTGGTGGGCACCTCTAGTCCCAACTACTTGGGAGCCTGAGGCAGGAGAATCACTTGAACCTGGGAGACAGAAGTTGCAGTGAGCCAAAATCACACCACTGCACTCCACCCTGGGCGACAGAGTGAGACTGTCTAAAACAAAACAAAACAAAACAAAACAAAAAAAGTTTGAAAGCTGGATGCTGTGGTAGTCCTAGCTACTCAGGAGGCTGAGGCAGGAGGATGGCTTGAACCCTAGAGTTCCACAATGAAGTGAATTATGATCGCATCGGTGAATAGCCGCTGCACTCCAGCCTGGGCAACATGACAAGACTTCCTCTCAAAATAAATAAAAGTAAGGCCCATGCCTATAATCCTAGCACTTTGGGAGGCTGAGGCAGGAGGAGCATTTGAGCTCAGGAGTTCAAGACCAGCCTGGATAATACAGCAAGACTCCATCTCTACTTATAAAATAAAAAATTAATTTAAAATTTTTAAAAAGTTATTTAAAAACATGTATCAGGACATGAAGAGATTAGCTGTGGTCATTTTGAGAATGAATGTCCATGTTGAGTTTGACTGTCTAATTTATTCCCTCCAGAGTAATTTATAAAAATTTACTTCCCTCCTGTTTCCACATGATCTCTCTCTTGCCCACCTTGTCAGGCCTGAAATCCCTGCCCAGACAGCTCCAGCATAGGAAAGGAGATGTCTCCAAAGTCCACTTTTAAGGGTACATATGGCCAGGCGCAGTGGCTCAAGCCTGTAATCCCAACACTTTGGGAGGACCAGGTGGGTGGATCACGAGGTCAGGAGTTCAAGACCAGCCTGGCCAAGATGGTGAAACCCTGTCTCTACTAAATAATACAAAATTAGCCAGGCATGATGGCAGGTACCTGTAATCCCAGCTACTCAGGAGGCTGAGGCAGAGAATTGCTTGAACCCGAGTGGCAGATGTTGCAGTGAGCCAAGATTGTGCCACTGTACTTTAGCCAGGGGGCAGGTGAAACTCCGTCTCAAAAAAAAAAAAAAAAGGGTACATACATTGCCTCTCCCACTATCACATTGTTTGTGAAGATTTATTTAGCTCATCGAATTTGTTATCGATTTCAAAAGTACAATGGGCTTTCATAGGACAGGACACAGGATCTATAAAGAGTTTTGGGACAATAGGAAACACTTGGAGTCAACCTAAATGACCATGAACAGTAGACTGGATAAAGAAAATGTGGTACATATACACCATGGAATACTACACAGCCATCAAAAGGAACAAGATCATATCATTTGCAGCAACACGGATGGAGCTGGAGGCCATTATCTTATGCAAACTAACACAGTGACAGAAAACCAAATACCACATGTTCTGACTTACAAGTGGAAGCTAGGCCAGGCGTGGTGGCTCACGCCTGTAATGCCAGCACTTTGGGAGGCTGAGGCGGATGGATCACTTATGGTCAGCAGTTCGAGACCAGCCTGGTCAACATAGTAAAACCTCGTATCTGCTAAAAACACACATACACACACACACACAAATAGCTGGGCATGGTGGCACACTCCTGTAATTTCAGCTATGCAGGAGGCTGAGGCAGGAGAATCCTTTGAACCCAGGAGGTGGAGGTTACAGTGAGCCAAGATTGCACCACTCATTCCAGCCTGGGCAACAGAGCAAGACTCTGTCTCAAAATAGATTAAATAAATAAATAAATAAAAATAAAATAAAAATAAGTTGGCAATAAACATTGAGTACACATGGACACAACAAGAAAAGGAACAATAGACACAGAGGCTGACTTGAGGTTGGAGGGAGGAGGACTGAGAGGACTGTAAACCCACCCATCAGCTACTATGCTTATTTCCTGGGAGACGAGATCATCTGCACAGCAGACTCCTAGGATGTGCAGTTTACCTGTATAACAAACCTGCACATGTACCATTGAATCTAATAAAAGGTTTTTGTTTGTTTTGTTTAAAGAAAAGGAGCGAGGCCAGGTGCGGTGGCACTGAGAGGGCAAGGCAGTGATTGCTTGATCCCAGGAGTTCGAGACCAGCCTGGCCAATGTGGCAAAATCCCATCTCTACTAAAATTACTAAAATTAGCCAAGCATGGTGGCACACGCCTGTAATCCCAACTACTCTGGAGGCTGAGGTGGGAGAAACCTGAGCCCAGGACGTCGAGGCTATAGTGAGCTGAGATTGCACCACTGCACTCCACACTGGGCCAAGGGAGTGAGACCCTGTCTCAAAAACAAAAAACAAACAAAAGGGCCAGGTGCAGTGGCTCATGCCTGTAATCCCAATACTTCGGGGGGCCTAGGTGGGTGAATCATGAGGCCAGGAGAGCAGCCTGACCAACATGGTGAAATCTCATCTCTACTAAAAATACAAAAAATTAGGTGTGGCAGCAAGTGCCTGTAATCCCAGCTACTTGGAAGGCTGAAGCAGAACTGCTTGACCCCAGGAGGTGGAGGTTGAAGTGAGTGGAGATCGTGGCATTGCACTCCAGCCTGGGTGACAGAGCAAGACTCCATCTCAAAAAAAAAAAAAAAAAAAAAGAGAGGTTTTTGGCTTCAGAACCACCGAAGGGCTGGGCACAGTGGTTCATGCCTATAATCCCAGCACTTTGGGAGGCTCAAGCAGGAGGATTTCTTGAGCTCAAGAGTTCAAGACCAGGCTGGGCAACATAGCAAAACCTCATCTCTATAAAAAATACACAAAAAATTAGCTGGGTGTAGTGGCTCACACCAGTAGTCTCAGCTACTTGGGAGGCTGAGGTGGGAGGATTGCTTGAGTACAGGAGGTTGAGGATGCAGTGAGCTAAGATCACATCACTGCACTCCAGCCTGGGTGGCACAGTGAGACCCTGTCTAAAAAAAGAACCATTGGTCCTGGAGCAGTGGCTCACACCTTTAATCCCAACACTTTGGAAGGCTGAGGCGGGCAGATCATCTGAGGTCTGGAGTTTGAGACCAGCTTGACCAACATGTAGAAATCCTGTCTCTACTAAAAATGCAAAATTAGCCAGGCGTGGTGGCTCATGCCTGTGATCCCAGCTACTTGCGAGGCTGAGGCAGGAGAATCACTTAAACCTGGGAGGCAGAGGTTGCGGTGAGCCGAGACTGCGCCATTGCACTCCAGCCTGGACAACAAGAACAAAACTCCATCTCAAAAAAAGAAAAAGAAAAAAAAAAAAAGAATCCTTGAGGAAGATTAAGATGGCTTATCCTGGAGAAGAGGGAATGGGAGGTAGCCAGTGCCTTACAATGAACTGAGGGAGTGACTCCAAGAGCACCCCATATGGGGGGAAGCTTGCCTGTGATTATGGAGACTAGACTCCAAGATGTCTCTGAGGCAATGCAGTCAGGACCATTGCAGGGCCTTTCTGAGCCAACACAGAGCTTTGGAGCTTGGTGGTTGGTGGAGGTGGAGGAGTAGCTCTCCATATCAGTACCCCATGGCCGCAGGTACCAAGGTAATCATCATGAGCATCAGGGTGCCTTTCCCCATTTTCTGGGACTGGGAGTCAGATTTTATTTGGTTTAGAAAACTCAACTTGAGGGCCGGATGCAGTGACTCACGCCTGTAATTGCAGCACTTTGGGAGACTGAGGTAGGTGGATCACGAGGTCAGGAGATCAAGATCATCCTGGCTAACATGGCGAAATTCTGTCTCTACTCATGCAATGGCATGATCTTGACTCACTGCAACTTCTTTTTTGTTTTTTGAGAGGGAGTCTCACTCTTTCACCCAGGCTGGAGTGCCGTGGTGCAATCTCAGCTCACTCCAACCTCCACCTCCCAGGTTCAAGCTATTCTCCTTCTTCAGACTCCTGAGTAGCTGGGACTACAGGTGCATGCCACAATGCCTGGCTAATTTTTTGTATTTTTAATAGAGATGGGGTTTCACTGTGTTAGCTAGGATGATCTCGATCTCCTGACCTTGTGATCCACCTACCTCAGCCTCCCAAAGTGCTAGGATTACAGGTGTAAGCCACGGCACCAGGCCTTAAAACCAAAAACTTTTATATGATTCCCACTCTACTCAGGCTAAGTGTCATAGAAAAAAACTGGGTCCACCCCCATCTTTACAATTGGCCAGTAAAGGCCAATTGGAGAGCCTAGACTTCCATCCTTGCCAGCTTGTAAAGATGTATCCCCAATTGTCCTCATGTGCCACCCAACTTATGCAGTGGTGATGGAGAAGGCACAGGGGGAGCTCCTCATCATGGGTAGTGTCAGAGGAGATTACATGGGGAGCTCGGACTTCTAATGTTACCAGCTAGGGATAGAAATTCAA
>NW_022310866.1:0-3918 GCF_002776525.5 Piliocolobus tephrosceles
ATCGGGGCCACAGCACCACAGGTGTGCTGGCTGCCAAAGCAGTGCAACACATGACCAAACCCACAGGGCAGCAGGCATGACAGACAAGCCCACGAGTGGCCACGCTGGGCGCCCCAGAGACCAGGAAACAGATGGCCAGGTCACCCTAAAGGTCAGCCGGACCTGGCTGCGAGGGGTCCGCGCTGCTGCCCTCCAACACCAATCCAGATAGGGACAGGGTCGGCCCCACAGCACCATCCACTGCTGTCTGGCCAGCGGTCCTGGAAGCCCCGCCCTCAAGGCTGGGCCACATGTCTGGACCCTGAGAGCCCCCCATGTCTGAGTAGGGGCAACAGGAACGGGGGCCTGGCCCTGTGCACTGTCCCTGCCCCTGTGGTCTCTGGCCTGCCTGGCCCTGAGGCCCAAGCCTCTCCTGGGTCATTTCCAACACAGAAGACATTCCCGGGGACAGCCGGAACTGGGCATCGCTCATCCTGCCCGGCCGTCCTGAGTCCTGCTGCTTTCCAGACCTCACCGGGGAGGCCAACAGAGGACTCACCCCCACAGACAAGGAACCTTCCAGAAATCCGTGTCTCACTCACCAGTGGGCATCCGCTTCCAGGACAGTCCTTGGTGGCATCACAGCGGGAACCCACATCTGGATCGGGACGGCCCCCAGAACACAAGATGGCCCATGGGGACAGCCCCACAGCCCAGCCCTTCCCAGACCCCTAAAAGGTGTCCCACCCCCTGCACCTGCCCCAGGGCTCAAACTCCAGGAGGCCTGACTCCTGCACACTCTCCTGCCAGGCATCACCTCAGCCCCTCCTGGAGGGAACAGGAGCCTGGGAGGTGAGTCAGATCCACCTGCCCTGGATGGCAGACGTGGAAGATTCAGAAAGGCCTGAGATCCCAGGACACAGCACCACTGTCAATGGGGCCCCAGACACCTGCACCAGGGCCTGCGTGGGAAAGGCCTGTGGCCACACTCACGGGCTTTTTGTGAAGGGCCCTCCTACTGTGTGAATACGGTAACTACCACAGTGATGAACCCAGAGACAAAAACTGGCCGGACACCCAGGGGCCATGCACACTCCTTGGCTTAGAGCTCTCCGGGACCACGATAGCCGGGCCCAACGGTTTGTGCCAAGACCCTCAGCCTCTAGGGACACCCGGGCCATCTCAGCCCATGGGCTGGTGCCCTGCACACCCTGTGCCTCCAAACAGGCCCTTCAGAGCGCTCTGAGGTGACCTCACTGATGACCACAGGTGCCCTGGTCCCTTCCCTGCCAGCTGCACCAGATCCTGTCCCGACAGCTGGCCCGGTTCCAACAGCCAATTCCTGGGACCCGGAATCCCTGTAGACACCAGCTTCGTTCCAGCACCTCCTGCCAATTGCCTGGATTCCCATCCTGGTGGGAATCAACAGGGCAGCGTCCCCCAGGCTCCCAACAGGCAGGACTCCCAGACACCCTCCTTCGAGAGGCCACTGTGCTCCGTAGGGCCAGGCCCCGGAAAGTCCCCCTCACCTGCCCACGTAGAAACTCCTGCCTTTGACATCCCCACCTGGCAAAGGCCACTTATGGAGTCCCCAGCCCCTGATACAGTCATAGAGAGAGTCCCTGAGGGGCCTAAGAAGGAGCCCATGCCCAGTTCTGCCTGGACCCTCAAACAGGCTGACAGGAGTGGACGCTGGAGCTGGGCCCGCACTGGGTCGCATAGGAGCTCACCGGTGAGGAGACAGGAGAGCACATGGCGGGTGAGCACCCAGCCTCCTGCTGACCTGCTGTCCCAGAGCCCAAGAGGCTGCAGAGGCCTCTCCAGGGGGACACTGTGCATGTCTGGTCCCTGAGCAGCCCCCCCGCCTCCCCAGCCCTGGGGGCTCCTGGCACAGCTGCCTGGACCCTCCTGTTCCCTGGGAAGCTCCTCCTCACAGCCCCGCCTCCAGTTCCAGCTGTGGTTATTGTCAGGGGGTGTCAGGCTGTGGGGGATACAGCTACGGTTACCACAGTGGTGCCGCCCACAGCAGCAACCAGGCCAGGTAGACGGGCCCCTGCCGCGCAGCCCCAGGCCTCCAGCTCACCTGCTTCTCCTGGGGCTCTCAAGGCTGCCGTTGTCTGCACTTTGGCCTCTGTGGGGAGGGTTCCCTCAGTGGGAGGTCTGTTCTCACCTACCCAGGGCCTTATTCCTGCACAGAAGGCCAAGGGCTGGGCCTGCCAGGGGCACAGCACCGTCACACACTGCGGCTAAGATAGGGTGGGCAGCCTGGTGGGGGAAAGGACATACTGCTGGGGTATCTGTCACTGTGCCTAGTGGGGCACTGGCGCCCAAACAATTCAGTCCTCGCCAAAATCCCCCCTGCCTCCCTTGCTAGAGGCTGGCCTGGTCTCCTGCTGTCCTAGGAGGCTGCTGACCTCCAGGATGGCTCCCGTCCCCAGTTCTAGGGCCACAGCAGATCCCAGGCAGGCTGCAGGCTGGGAGGCCACCCCTTCCTTGCCAGGGCTCACTGCAGGTGACCAGGACAGGAAATGGCATGAACATAGGGATGACCAGGCCATCCCCCAACAGAGTCTGCCCCCTCCTGCTCTGCACCCTGCACCCCCCTGACCAGTCCACCATGACCAGAGCCCCACATCAGAGCCACTGCCTGGTGCTGCCCTGGGGAGGATCCCTCGGCCCCCACCCTGTCTAGAGGACTGGGGAGGACAGGACACAGGCCCTCTCCTTACCGTTCTCCCATCTGGCTCCTGCCGGGAGCCAGTGTGTGGACAGAAAGAACGCCTGCCTGACTGGTCCCCAGGAACCCAAAAGTTCTCTCCAGGGACCCCAGCCTGAGCTCCCCCTTTCCCAGGACACAGCCCTGCCCCTCCTCCCTCTGCTCTCCTCTCATCACCCCATGGGAATCGGGAATCCCCAGGAAGCCATCAGGAAGGGCTGAGGGAGGAAGCGGGGCCACCGGGCGGGAGGCTCTGCCTTCGTGAACCCAGGGGAGTGCCAGCCTCCTAGAGGGTATGGTCCACCCCGCCGAGGGCTCCCACAGTGGCAGGCTGCAGGCATGGACCAGGGACAGTGTGGGGAGGGCTCAGGGCCCCCACGGAGTGCTCCTCCGTCCTCACTGAGCCTCCCCGTTTACCCACCTCCTCTCCACCCTGCCCACCTCTCCCACCTGCCCACCTCCTCTCCACCCTGGCCGCAGGGTGTCCATACATCCTAACTCCCACCTACACCAGAGCCGGCAGAGCCAGTGCAGACAGAGGCTGGGGTGCAAGGGGGCCGACAGGGCAGCTTGCGGGAGGGAGGGATGGAAGGAGGGGAGGTCAGTGAAGAGGCCCCTCCCCTGGGTCCAGGATCCTCCTCTGGGATCCCCAGACTCAGCCCCCTCCAGGCTCTGGGAGGACAAGCAGGATGGGAGATTCTCTGCGGGACCCTCTCACAGTGGAACGCCCCCACAGCGGCTCAGGCCAGACCCAAAAGCTCTTCAGTGAGCTCTACACTGCAGTGCCAGGCCTGGAGGCAGCCCCTCCCAAAGAGGACGAACCCAGCACCCCTATGACGTCCTGCCAGGGGGAGCTCAGAGCCATGGAGGAGCAAGATATGGAGCCCCTGATACAGGTACAGACCTCAGCTCCATCCATCCAGGACCTCCGGTCCCACCCTGGGAGGAACACCTGTCTCTGGCCCCTGCAGGCAATTAGGCAGCTGGCCTCTGCCGCAGACCCCCCACTCCAAACACCAGACAGAGGGGCAGGCCCCCCAGAACCAGGGTTGTGGGACGCCCCGTCAAGGACAGACGAGACCCAGGGGTGCTGAGCCCAGCACGGGAAGGCCTCCAAACAGACCAGGAGGTTTCTGAAGGTGTCTGTGGCACAGTGGGGTATAGCAGCAGCTGGTCCCACAGTGACACTCACCAGGCCAGAAACCCCGTCCCAAGTCAGCAGA
>NW_022310870.1:0-1115 GCF_002776525.5 Piliocolobus tephrosceles
TTTCTCGAAAAGCTTCTCTCCAGTTTTTACTTGAAGGTATTTATTTTTAACCATAAGCTTCTGGGAGCTCCCAGACATAACTTTGCAGATTCCATAACAATAGTGCTACCAAGCTGCTCAAAGAAATTAAAGGTGTAACTCTGTGTGATGAATTAACCCATCACAAAGAAATTTCTCAGAAATCTTCTTTCTAGTTTTTATCACAGGATATTTCCTTTTCCACCATTGGGTTCCATGCTCTCCCCAATATCTCTTTGCAGATTCCTCAAAAACTGTTAGCAAACTGCTCCATGAAAGGAAATGTGAAACTCTGTGAGATGAACTCACACATCATAAAGAACTTTCTTAAGAAGCTTCTGTGTAGTTTCTAATCAGAGGATATTTTCTTTGTCACCATAGGCTTCACTGTGATCCAAAATATCCCTTCTTAGATACCCCAAATACAGTGCTACCAAACTGCTCCATGAAAAGAATCGTGTAAGTCAGTGAAATGAATTCACACATCACAAAGCAGTTTCTCAGAAAGCTTCTTTATTGTTAATATTTGAGGGTATTTCCTTTTTCATTATAATACTCAATGAGCCCCAAAATATCCCTTTGCAGATACCACAAAGGCAGTTTTAGCAAACTCCTGCATGAAAGGAAAGATGTAACACTGTAAGATTCATTCAACATCACAGAGAACTTTCTCAGAAACTTCTTTCAAGTTTTTATCTGAGGATATTTACTTTGTCATCATAGGCTTAAATGTGCTGCAAAATATCACTTCGCAGATTCCCCAAAAACACTCCTACCAAATGGATACTTGAACAAGATCCTGTAACTTTGTGAGCAGAATTAACACATCAAAAAGTGGTTTGTGAGAAAGCATCTTTCTGGTTTTTATATGATGATATTTCCTTTGTCACCATAAGCTTCAATGAGCTCCAAAATATCCCATTGTGGATTCCAAGGAAACAGTGGTAACAAAGTGTTCTATGAAAAGAACAGTGTAACACTGTGAGATCAATTCACACATCACAAAGCAATTTCTCAGAAAGCTTCTTTCTAATTTTTGTCGGAGGATATATCTTTTGTCACCATAGGCCTCAAAGAGATCCCAAATATCCCTTTGC
>NW_022310870.1:1125-1783 GCF_002776525.5 Piliocolobus tephrosceles
ATTCACACACCACAAAACAGTTTCACCAGTTTCACAGAAAGCTTCTTTTTGGTTTTTATCTGACGATATTTCCTTTGTCACTATAGGCTTCAATGCGCCTCCAAATATCCTATTGGAGATTCCTCAAAAACAGTGTTATCAAACTGCTCAATGAAAAGTACAGTGTAGCACTGTAAGATGAATTCACACATCACAAAGTTGTTTCTCAGAAAGCTTCTTTCTAGTTTTATTCTGAGGATATTTCCTTTTTCACTATAGGCCTCAAGGTGCTCCGGAATATCCCTTTGCAGATTCCACGAAAGCAGTGTTAGCAAACTGCTCCATGAAAAGAAAGATGTAAATCTATGAGATGAAACCTAACATCACAAAGCAGTTTCTCAGAAAACTTCTTTCTAGTTTTTGTCTGAGTTTTTCCTTTGTCACCATAGGCTTCAATGCGATCCAAAATATCCCTTCTCAGATTCCCCAGAAAACACTGCTACCAAACTGCTCCATGAAAAGAAACGTGTAACTCTGTGAGATGAATTCAAAAATCACAAAGCAGTTTCTCAGAAAGTTTCTTACTAATTTTTGTCTAAGGATAATTCCTTTGTCACCATAAGCTTCAATGCACTCCAAAATACACCATTGCTGATTCCAACAAAACAGTGTTAGCAAA
>NW_022310870.1:1793-2562 GCF_002776525.5 Piliocolobus tephrosceles
TGTCTTGGAAAGCTTCTTCCTAGTTATTCCCTGAGGATATTTCCTTTGTCACTATAATCTTCAATGTGCTCTGAAATATCCCATTGCAGATTTCAAGAAAGCATTGTTAGCACACTGTTCAATGAAGAGAACAGTGTTACTCTGTGAGATGAATTCACACATCACAAAACACTTTCTCAGAAAGCTTCTGTTTGGTTTTTATCTGAGGATATTTCCTTTGTCACCATAGGCTTCATTGAGCTACCAAATATCCCTGTGCGTATTCCATGAAAACAGTGTTAGCACATGAAAAGAATGGTGTAAATCTGTGAGACGAATTCACACATCAAAAGAATTTTCTCAGAAAGTTTCTTTCTAGTTTTTATCTGAGGATATATATTTTTTCACCATTGGCCTCAATGCTGTCCTAAATGTCCCTTTGTGGATTCCACAAAAACGTTTTTAGCAAACTATTCCATGGAAAAAAAGGTGTAACTCTGTGAGATGAATTCGCACATCATGAAAAACTTGCTCTGAAAGCTTCTTTCTAGTTTTTATCTGAGGATATTTCCTTTGTGAAAATATTCTTCAATGCGATCCAAAATATCCCTTCTCAGATTCCCCAAACACAGTGCTGCCAAAATGCTTCATGAAAAGAATCATGTAACTCTGTGAGCTTAGTTCACAAATCACAAAGCTGTTTCTCAGAAAGCTTCTTTCTAGTTTTTGTCTGAGGATTTTTTTTTTGTCACCCTAAACTTGAATGTGCTCCAAAATATCTCATGGCAGA
>NW_022310871.1:0-6876 GCF_002776525.5 Piliocolobus tephrosceles
TATTCCCAGTTATTTGGGTGGCTGAGGTGGGAGAATCACTTGAGCCCGGAAGATTGAAGCTACAGTGAGCCATGCTCACACCACTGCTATACTCTAGCTTAGGCAACAGATTGAGACCCTGTTTAAAAAAACAAAAAAAATCTCAACAGAAGAGGATCTTTGGCCTTAATTTTAAAGCAATCACATCCTCACTGTAACTCTTCCACCTGGATGGAGACATGGCTGTGGGGGTGCATGCCTGTCATACCAGCTACTTGAAAGGCTGAAGCATGAGAATCGCTTGAACTTGGGAGACGGAGGTTACAGGGAGCCTAGATGGTGCCACTGCACTCCAGCCTGGGTGACAAAGTGAGACTCAGCTCTCCCACACCAAAAAAACTAAATTATACCACCCAGGTGATCATTGGATACATGAAGATTTCTACTGTGTTTCCTTAGGGACTGTCATGTCTGTCTTTGTAAAACTGTTTTAACTCTGAAATATTTTGATAAATTTGATTTGGCCAAGGATCTCTCAAAAAAGATACTTTCAAGTTTCTTTCTTTCTGTCTAATGTCAGGAAGAGATTCGACCCTTCTGTGTCTCACACTTAGGACAATAAGGACATAGATTAGTAAAACTCCATGTTTGTGGAGTGAATCAGTGAATGAGTCCTGGACTTTCACCTTATCCCTAAATCTTTCACTTTGGCAGATGGATATCTCATTCCATCGGTTAATCTGAAAGAAAGCCAAAATTCCAATCGGGATTAACTGGGTGGAGCTGAAGAAGTTTAATCAAATGTAGTTCTCTCTATCTGTTTTCTCTTTTTTTAAATCTGGCCTATTTCCCAGGCTGGAGTGCAGTGGTATAATATCAGCTCACTGCAACCTCTGCCTTCTTGATTCAAGCGTTCCTCCTGCCTCAGCCTCCCTAGTAGCTTGGACTACAGGCGCACACCACTGCGCCTGGCTAATTTTTGTAATTTTAGTAGAGGTAGGGCTTTACCATGTTGGCCATGCTGGTCTCGATCTCCCGACCTCAGATGATCCACCTGCCTCTGCCTCCCAAAGTGCTGGGATTACAGCTGTGAGTCACTGCACCCAGCCAAAGTGGTTCATTTTGAATATGTGTAAGAAGTGTGTATTGGAAACATCTGTGTCTTGCGAATGATGCATAACACTGCAATGCTTCTCACTGAAATTTTCAGTAATGAGTCTGGGCACAGGGTCAGACCTGTAATCCCAGAACTTTGGGAGGCCAAGGAGGGTGGATTGTTGAGTCTAGGAGTTCAAGACTAGCATGGACAACATAGTGAAACCCACTGTCTTTACAAAAAGTCAACAAATAATAGATTAGCTGGGCATGAGATCTGAGCTTCAGAGATCCTCGGTGACATTTCCCAGTGCTACGAGTTCAGTGGAGCAGTGGCTAATATTCATGGACTAGGAAAGATCTTGCCTGCTCTTTAGAGGTTGGGACACGCTCTTCTTGGTACCAGAAGGGTAGAACTGTGTCTCTGTGGCCACTTAGTGTAGAACGGAATTGGAGTAAACTGAGGGCTCTTTCACACATGCTGGAGAAAAGACTTTGGCCCTATAGGGGTTGCAAGGGATTAGCCTGAGAAACTTGCCTTTTTGCTGGATTGTCCTCTAGAGCTTTTCCTTGCAGATTTGTCAGAATGAGCCTCCAGTCCCCATCCAGACTCCTGGAGCTGGCGGGGCAGAGCCTGCTGAGGAACCAGTCCCTGACCATCTCCACCCTGGATGAGCTGCCCCGGGAGGTCTTCCCTCTTATGTTCACGGAGGCCTTCAGCATGAGACGCTGTGAGGCCCTGAAGCTGCTGGTGCAGGCCTGGCCCTTCCTCCGCCTCCCTCTGGGATCCCTGATGAAGACACCTCATCTGGAGACCTTGCGAGCTGTGCTGAAGGGACTGGATACACTGCTGGCCCAGAAGGTTCGGCCCAGGTGAGGTGACAGGTGACCTGGTGGGAAGGGCCCAGGCATCCAGGGAAGGGACAGCTGGCTCAGGCGTGGCCGGGTTGTGGGGCTAGGGTGGCTCAGAGGCTTCTGATGGTGCCCATGAGAGGCCTTGGCCATGGTCCAGCTCCTCTGGGAAAGGACGGCTCACCACACAGGGTCCACCGAGGAAACAGGAACCTGCTTCCTCCCAGTGGAAGGTCAAGGTACTAGAAGTGGGTGCCAGGCAGAATCAAAGGGGGAACGGGATGGAGAAGAGACAGAAGGAGGAGCACTGAGGACAGAAACAGCTGGCTGATGTCCTGGATGTGGAGGGAAAGCCCAGGTCAGGGGTGGGTCCTTGCTCATTCTGAGCTTTTCCCCCATGTTACTCACAGGAGGTGGAAACTTCAAGTGCTGGATTTGCGGGATGTTGATGAGAATTTCTGGACCATATGGTCTGGAGCCCGGGCCCTGTCCTGCTCCCCAGAGGCCGTGAGTAAGAGGCAGACAGAGGAGGACTGTCCGAGGACGGGAGAGCGCCAGCCCTTGAAGGTGTTCATAGAGCTCTGCCTAAAGGACAGTGCGCTGGACGAATGCCTGAGCTACCTCTGTGGGTGGGTCCACTACAGAAGCGGTCTAGTGCACCTGTGTTGTAGTAAGGCGCAGAATTACTCAATGCCCACTTCAAGTTTCAGAAATCTATTGGAGAGGATAGACCCAGACAGTATCCAGGAGTTGGAAGTCAGGAGAAAGTGCTCTCTCAATCAAACAAGAAAGTTTGCCCCTTACCTGAGCCGGATGAGCAATCTTCACAAACTCTTTTTAGCCTTCGGTTATGACGGTGAGTTATACGTGAGCGGCCTACAGCAGTTCATTCCTGACTTGGACTCTCCATTCCTCTGCCTGTCCTACCCCCAGATGCTTTATATAAGAAAGGTCAGCAATATCAAAGAGCACCTGGAGCACCTGCTCAGGTAAGAAAGGATGGTGAGCTTTCTCTGTAGACCACACCACAGACCTTTTGTTCTTTTTCACAGTAAATGCTAGTGGGCATCTACTGTGTGCCAGCCACTGGTGACATCACAGGGAATGGGAGGCTAGAATGTCAATGCATTATGCTCTTCAGTGCTCTGTATCCTGAAGTGGGTATCACAAGACCGCTCAAATAAGGGCAGAGGGATGGCCTGGGATAGATGCTACAGAGAGAGACATGTAGGGAGCTAGTTAGTTGGGGGTTCAGATCTCGTGAGGGTGCATTTGTGAATTCCTTGTTAGGAATTGTGTATAAAGTGAATATGATGAAAACATATTTTTCATACAGAGGAGGGTATGAAAGAAGGGAAAGTGTGGCCGGGCGCGGTGTCTCACGCCTGTAATCCCAGCATTTTGGGAGGCCAAGGCTGGCAGATCACAAGGTTAGAAGTTCAAGACCAACGTGGCCTACACACTGCATCCCCGTCTCTATTAAAAAAAAAAAAAAAATAGCCAGGCATGGTGATGGGCACCAGTAATCCCAGCTACTTGGGAGGCTGAGTCAAGGGAAGCAGAGGTTGCAGTGAGCTGAGATTGTGCCACTGCACTTCAGCCCAGGTTACAGTGTGAGACCCTGTCTCAAAAAAGAAAAAAGAAAAAAAAAAGGGAAAGTTCATCAAACCTGTGCATTTCACAGTAGAAACTCTGTCCTGTGAAGCTTAGTAAACACCAATGACCCTGTCTCTAATTCCCTGTCTGTAAAAGGTTGTTTGGAACCCCAGGGAAGGTAATTGATATGGGAAGTGCATGCTTCTGGGATGGAGGGTGAGGGAGCAGGTCTCAGATGGTATCAGTCACACAAGCAAGGGTGAAAGGACTGAGCCTAAAGTGGAGCTGCCCCTGGATGATCTGAGTCTTCATCAGGCAGCACCTCGCACGCGGACCATCATCTGATGATGGGAACAAACTTGTGTTTGGGTGAAACAGGCTTCCCCACTGCAGGTTACCACAACACCTGTGCTGTAGGAAGGTGCAGAATTGCTCAATGCCCACTTCAAGTTCACCATTGACATTATTTCCCACCCCCCTCCGCTAACTGGTACCGTTGCCTGTAACTAACTTCTTGCTCTCCCCAGGTACCTCAAGAACCCCTTGGAGGCCTTTACATTCTGTCATGCTTACCTAGCTGATCGGGACATGGAGTGTCTGTCTCAGTATCCAAGCCTCAGTCAGCTAAAGGAGCTGCATCTGATTCATATCCTAATGTGGACCACCAATCTTGAGCCCCTTGGAGCTCTGCTAGAGAAAGTTGCTGCTACTCTCGAGATCCTCACCTTAAAGGACTGTCAGATCCAGGACCCCCAACTCAGGGTCCTCCTCCCTGCCCTGAGCCGCTGCTCCCAGCTCACCACCTTCTACTTGCGTGGAAATGAGGTCTCCACGGATGCTCTGAAAGACCTGCTGCGTCACACAGGCGGGCTGAGCAAGTTAGGCCTGGAGCTGTATCCTGCACCTCTGGAGAGTCTTGACAACAGCGGTCATGTCAACTGGGAGATCCTCGCCCCAATTCGGGCTGAGCTGATGCGGACGCTCAGGGAAGTCAGGCAGCCCAAGAGGGTCTTCTTTGGTCCCGTCCCCTGCCCTTCCTGTGGCTCATGGCCATCTGAGAAACTGGACTTCCATCTTTGCTCCTAGGGAAGGCCTGATTAGTGGGATGGATAAGCTTTCTTCTGGACACTTGGGAACTAAAATATTGTACACCATGGGTGCATTTTTTAATTTCAGTTTTACTTTTTATATTTTATTTTATTTTATTTTGTTTTATTTTATTTTTTGAGATACAGTCTCACTCTGTCCCTCAGGATGAAGTGCAGTGGTACAATCTCAGCTCACTGCAAACTCCACCTCCTGGGTTCAAGTAATTCTCCTGCCTCAGCCTCCCAAGTAGCTGGTGTTATGGGTGTGCGCCCCCATGCCCGGCTAATTTTTGTATTTTTAGTAGAGATAGGGTTTCACGATGTTGGCGGAGGCTGGTCTCCAACTCCTGACCTCAAGTGATCTGACTGCCTTGGCTTTCCACAGTGCCTGGTTTACCAGTGTGAGAGGGCCGGGCCCAGTCAGGCACTTCCTAAAGGAAGCACAGAGCCGTGTGTTTCAGGCAAGTGCTCACTGTGAGTGGAAAAACAAAGGTGACTCAGCCGGGGGCAGGACTGGGTGAAAACGCTGACTTGGCAACAATGAGGCCTTCAGGGACCTGTTTCCTAGACTCAGAAACGGAACCTGAAGTTCTAGAGTGATGCAGGAGTTACCCCCGCAAGGATGGTTATTTAAAAATGTCATAAATAAATGGAACCTGAATGGAAACTTTCTGGTGTCTTCCATGATTGATCAACCTGTTTTAGACATTCATACATCAGAAGTCTCTAGAAATCTGCTTCCTGGGTTCAAGCAATTCTCCTGCCTCAGCCTCCCGAGTAACTGGGACTACAGGGACCTGCCATCACACCTGTCTAATTTTTGTATTTTTAGTAGAAAGGGGGTTTCACCTTGTCAGCCAGGCTGGTCTCAAACTCCTGACGTCAGGCAAACCACCCACCTCAGCTGCCCAAAGTGCTGGGATTCTAGACATGAGCCACTGCACCTGGCCTGATATTCTGATACAAGCATAAAATGTGTAATGTTCAAATCATGGTAGTGGGGATATCCAGCATCTCAAGAAAATATCATTTCTTTGTGCTAACAATATTCCAATTCCACGGCTTTAATTTTGTAGAAATTTACTATGAACTATTGTCAACATGAGTTGCCCTATTGTGCTACTGAACCCTAGATCTCATTCCTATCTGTGTTTTTGCTCCCATTAACCATCCCCTTCTTACTCTCCATTTCCCATCACCCTTCCTAGCTTCTGATAACTGTCATTTTACTATTTATAAGTTTCATGGCTTTTAATTCCCAAATATGAGTGAGAATATGCCACGTTTGTCTTTCTGTATCTGGCTTACTTCACTTACCACGCCCTCCAGTTTCATCCATGTTATTGCAGATGACAGGATTTCATTCATGTTTATGGCTACTGAGTATGTTGACCACATTTTCTTGATCCATTCATCTGTTGGTGGACACGTATCCACTATTGTGGATAGTGCTGCAATAAATAGGGGAGTGCAGGCCAGGTGTAGTGGCTCACACCTGTAATCCCAGAATTTTTGGAGGCTGAGGCAAGTAGATTACTTGAGGCCAGGAGTTCAAGACCAGACTGACCAACATGGTAGTGTAGATATCTCCTGGATATATTTCTTTTCTACATATATATACATACACAAACACACATACACACACACACCACACACACACACACACACACACACACATATATACATATATATCCAGCAGTGGGATTTATGGTTCATATGATAATCCTATTTTTATTTTTTGGAGGAAACTCCATACTCTTTTCCATACTAGCTGTACTAATTTACATAACTACCAATGGTGTACCAGGGTTCTCATTTCTCTGTATCCTCCTTAGCACCCATTATTTTCTATTGGTTTTTAATTTTTAGTTTTTCAGAGACAGAGTTGTGCAATGCTGCCCAGGTTGGTTTTGAACTTCTGGCCTCAAGTGATCCTCCCACCTCAGCCTCTCAAAGTGCTAGGATTACAGGTGTGAGTCACTGCACCCGATCTACTGAGTAAATTCAAATCCTGGCAGGAGGCTGTGACTCTGGGTTACCTGGTTTGTATCAGTTGACACACACGTATTAGGACCTGGGAAAGCCTAAAAATGAACGACTACAGCAGGGTGGAAAAAGCCTGAAGAAAGTATAATCATCCCCTCAAGAGATACTTCCAGGGATGACCCAAAAGATGCAGCAATTCCCACTGCCTTCCCACGAAAGATTGACTGGTCCATTGTTTTTATTTATTTATTTATTTATTTATTTATTTATTTATTTATTT
>NW_022310872.1:0-2177 GCF_002776525.5 Piliocolobus tephrosceles
CAAAGAAGCTATCTGTGAAACTGCTTTCTGATTTGAGGATTCATCTCACAGAGTGAAGCCTGTTGCTCGATTCAGCTGGTTGCAAAAACTCTTTTTGTAGAATCCAAAGGGCCCTTTGGGAGGCCATTGGGGTCAATGGGGAAAAAATGATTATCCCCAGATTAAACACTATAAAAAACTATCTGTGAAACTTTGTAACGTATGGATTCATTTCACCAAATTAAACCTCTTTTTTGATTCACCAGGTTAGATACACTCTCTTTCCAGAATCTGTGATGGGACATTCAGAGCCCATTGTGAAATATGGGGAAAAAACAGAGTATCCCCAGATAAAAAATGGAAAGAAGCTACTGTGAAACTGTTTTGTGTTGCGTGGATTAATGGCACAGAGTTAAACCTTTTTTACATTCAGGAGGTTGGAAATTCTCTTTATGTAGAATCTTCATAGGGACATTTGGGAATCCATTGATGCCTTTGGAGAAAAACTTAATGTCCCCAGATAACAACTAGAAAGAAGCTATCTGTGAAACTACTTTCTTATGTGTAGATTCATCTCACAGAAATAAAACTTTATTTCAGTTCAGGAGGTGGGAAACACTATGTAGAATCCGTTAAAGGATATTTGGGAATCCATTGAGGTCTAGGGGAAAAATCTCAATATCCCCAGATAAAAACTGAAAAGAATTTCTCAGTGAAACCGCTTTGTGATGTGTGGATTCATCTCATAGGGTTACACTTTTCTTTTCTTTCAGCAGGATGGAAACACTCTTTTTGTAGAATCTATGAAAGGACATTTGGGAGCCCATTGAGAACTGTAAGGAAAAATCCAATTTCCTCAGATAAAAAGTAGAAAGAAGCTATCTGTGAAACTACTTGGTTATGTGTGGATTCATCTCACACAGTAAATCCTTTCTTTTGATTCAACTGGTTGGAAACACTCTTTTTCTAGAATCTGTGAGGAAACATTTGGGATTGCATTGCAGCATGTAAGGAAAAAGCTAAATATCCCCAGATAAAAACTAGAAAGAAGCTGCCTGTGAAACTGCTTTGTGATATGTGCATTCATCTCACATAGTTATACATTTGTTTTGATTCAGCAGGTTGAAAACACTCTTTTCATAGAATCTGTGAAGGGACATTTGGGAGCTCCCTAAGGCCTATGGGGAAAAATGAAATATCCCCAGATAAATCCATAAAGATGTTATCTGTGAAACTGCTTTCTATTATGTGGAATTAACTCACAGAGGTAAACATTTCTTTTGATTCAGCAGGTTAAAAATAATTCTTTTTCAGAATCTGCCAAGTGACATTTTGTAGAACATTGAGGTCTATGGGGAAAAATGGAATATTCCCAGATAAAGACTAGAAGAAAGCTATCTGTGAAACTGCTTGGTGATGTGTGGATTCATCTGACAAAGCTAAACCTCTCTTTTTATTCGCTAGGTTGGAAGCACTCTTTTTGAAGAATCTGTGAAAAGACATTTGGGAGTCCATTGAGGCCTATGGAGAAAAAGTGAATATCCCCAGATAACAACTAAAAAAAAAAAGCTATCTGTTAAGCTACTTTGTAATATATCGATTCCACTAACAGAGTTAAATCTTACTTTTGATTCCACAGTTTGGAAACACACTTTTGTAGAATTTTTCAACAGACATTTGGGAGCCCATTGAGGCCTATGTGAAATAACTGAATATATCTCGATAAAAACTAGAAAGAATATATCTGTGAAACAGCTTTGTGATGTGTGGATTCATCACAAAGAGCTAAACCTTTCTTTCAATTCAGCAGGTTGGAAATCCTCTTTTTGTAGAATCTGTGAAGGGACAGTTGGGAGCCCATTGAGGCCTATGGGGAAAAACCTAATCTCCCTAGATAAAAACTAGAAAGAAGCTATCTGTGAAACTGCTTGGTGATGTGTGGATTCATCTCACAAAGTTAAACTTTTCTTTTGACTCAGCAGGTTGGAAACTTTTTTTTTTTTTGTAGAATCTGTGAGGGACAATTGGGAGCTCATTGAGGTCTATGGGGCAAAACCAAATTTCTCCAGATAAATAGTGGAAAGAAGGTGTCTGTGAAACTGCTTTGTGTTATGTGGATTCATCTGACAGAGTTAAGCCTTTCTTTTGATTCAACAGATTGGAAACACTCTTGTTGTAGAATCTGAGACAATATTCCC
>NW_022310873.1:0-1139 GCF_002776525.5 Piliocolobus tephrosceles
AAAAAAAAAAAAAAAAAAAAAAAAAAAAAAAAAAAAAAAAAAAGGGGCAACTACAAAATCGTAATAATAATTATTATAATAATAAAAATTAAAAAATTTGTTTGCAAAAATTGTTAACAATGTACGCATAAAAAATAAAAAGTAATTAATAAATGACAAAGTTAACTTAAACAAAATATATGCATAGCTATATTTAAAAAATAAAATGAAATATGAAATGGGAAATAAAAAGTGGAAAATGAAAAATGAAAAATAAAAGGTGGAAAATAAAATAACGAAAAAGGACGACGACAACAATTCGTCTCGTTCTGTGTTAAGAAATTAAGTTTGATTTGTTCCAACTTTTTAATTCTTCTTGTAAAGAGCATAATGCTTCCTAAAAAAAAAAAAAAAAAAAAAAAAAGTGCAGCAAAAATGTATAATATATATATATATATATATATATATATATATGTTGTTAACGCTTATAATATTATATAGATAGAGAAATAACCATTGTCATGCAAAAAAGTATAAATGTTAAAAAAAAAAAAACTTACGTCAACGTATTGCGCTCCTTTTAACATTTTCTGTACAACATCCGGTTTATTCATTAACAAATGAGCCAGCTGTAAAATGTGTAAAAATAAGAACACGCATATATAGATATATGTATATACGAGTATATATATATATATATATATATATATATATATATATATGTTGTGACAGAAGTGCAGGTTTAAACAGGTCATACATAGTTACATAAAAAAAAAAAAAAAAATAACATATTATTCATTTATATATCTTTCTGCGTATTTAATTTGTTTATTTTATTATTACATCTCTATTTTTTAACAAAACTTGTTTTATATCATCATCGAAAATATTTACAAACTCATCAAAGGAAGTATATAAGTTTTTTTTATTATAGATATGCACATATTTGTTTTCATTACTATTATTTTGTTGTATATTAATAGTAGTTTTATTATTATTATTGTTTATTGACGATTCTAATATGTTATTAAATGGTAATAGAACTGATGGTATAATGTTTTGTGTAGGTAAAAGATTAGGTAGAATTGGTATTGGAGGTAAATTAAGTTGTTTTAAATTTCCTATTTTACCATTACAAGGCTTACTTACATCAGAAAATT
>NW_022310874.1:0-6287 GCF_002776525.5 Piliocolobus tephrosceles
CTGGGTCTGAGGTGGTGGAGGTGCTGCAGGATGACATGGAGGCCAAGATCGTGAAAAAGGAGCTGATTGTTACAGCCCCTGGGAGTAAGAGGCACGAAGCCTCCATGGGGGTTTCTGACCCAAGGGCCAGGCAGGGCAGCGTGAGCAGCTGAGGATGGGCTTACTGAGTCCTCCCGGCAGGCTGGGGGCCATGGGGCTGTCCCTGGTTCATGGCACCCAGCCTGGGTTGATTTAGGGCAAGGAGATGTTGGCTTGGGGATGAGATCAGGTCAGGGAGGCTCAGTGTCACAGGAGAGATGTAAACTACTTTGGCCACTAGTCTGGCCTTGTGATAAATGGATTCCAGAATCAGAATACCAAATACAGCATCAAAGACAGCGGTGAGAACAGGCTCCCCTCGGGCCGCAGAGTGAGGTAGCTGGGCTCCGTTCCCCAGCAGACGCGGCCGCCGTCTGCCCTCCTCAGTGCTGCGCTTGCTTTTGTGAAACAAAACCGAACTTTGGAGCCATGAGTGGGATCAGAAGGGTTCGTGTTCTCCTTTTAAAAGGAAAGAAAATTTGTCACCCCCTATGCAGCAGCAGCTCCCAAGCAGACCTGTGCTACATTCACGTGGCCTGGGGCTGTCGCCAGCCCTGCCAGCGGGTCCCGAGGCCACTGACACCGGCTCCCCTCTCTGTTCGAGAAATGTGTCTTTCCCTTAAACCAGTCACCCGGTCACCTTCGGTGTGTCGCTCAAAAGACTGGTACGCAGCAGGATGGCCTCAGGGGCAGTGTCCTTGGGACAGAACCCGCCATGGGCAGAGGTGGCTCAGAGCCGGTCCTGTCCCAGAGCCACCTGGTGGCCCTCTCCCTGTCCCTCCCTCTGCGGCTCTGGCGCTGGGGGGCCAGGAGTGGGAATGGCCAGAGCTCTCTGGGCTGGTCCTCCTTCTGTGCTGGGAACACTGGGCCCTGCAAGCTGGCTGGGGGCAAGGTGGGCCTGGGGTTGTGTGCCCACCCCTCGTGCTGAGGAGAGGCGACGGCAGGCACTGGGGTCTGGCTCAGCTATGTAAGCCCCTCTGGTGCTGGGCAGGGGCTTCCTCAGGGAAGGAGTGGGGTCTCCTCTGCCTGTGGCCGAGGCATTCTCACTGCCTGCATCACATGGCGTAAGCGTGTCCAGCCCACACTCCAAGCGCTTCCCTCCCAGCTTCCGTCCCCTGAGCCCTAGCTCACTGTGGCAGGGAAGACCCTTCCTCTCCACCCACACTGGGCATTGAGGCTAGTTCGAGGTCAGTCTCGAGTCCTGCCTGCCTCACTTAGGAAGGATGGGCTCCAGGCCCACCCAGAAGGAGCCCAAGAGAGTGGACCCCCGATGGAGTGCCACAGTGGCATGTGAGCCAGGGCTGGGTGGCTCTGACCTTCCCAAGAGCACTCCACTGTGTTCTCCTGGCCCAGGAACCTCATGTGCCCAGCAGCCTGCCCCCAGCTCTCCTCCCCGACCCTCCGGCCATGGGCCTGGGCCAGGCCTTGCCCCAGAGCTGAGCAGGCAAAGCTGAAGAGGCCCCAGGCACGGGGATGCTGCAGAGCCTGCGAGGGTAGGGCCAACAAGGGCTTAGGGGTCAGGAAGGGACCGAGGGTAGGGCTGTATCCTGGCTTTCAGGCCCTGGGGTGTCCACCAGCCTCTGCTCCCTCTGAGGCTCCAGCCAGGGTGCCAAAGAATAGAAACGCCCTCAGAATAGAAATTATTTACCAATTTTAGAGGTAGAACATTGTCAGGAGACTATTCTCCATGGATATGTCATGGTACTGTTGATAAGACTTGGATCTGTGTCCCGACTCAAATCTCATCTCAAATTGTAATCCTCATGTGTTGAGGGAGGAACCTGGTGGGAGGTGATTGGATCATGAGGGCAGTTTACCCCATGCTGTTCTTGTGATAGTGAGTTCTTGTGAGATCAGGACCTTGGGTGGGGCCCCAGGATACTCTGGACCCCCGTTCCATTCATGAGCCGCCGTCGGGACGCCATGTGTCTGCTGTGGCAGCCCACAGGGAGAGTGGGAGCCTTCTGTCAATTGCACATGTGCCCCCAGGGCATGACATCCATGATGAAGGCCGCACTGGACCTCACCTACCCCATCACATCCATGTTCTCTGGAGCCGGCTTCAACAGCAGCATCCGCAGTGTCTTCAAGGACCGGCAGATCGAGGTGAACCCCCACCTAGCCCCCGGTGCCTGTCCCCTCCTGGCCCCTGCCTCTTGGCCCTGAGTCAGCCTCCCCAGACACGGGACAGGAGCGTGATGGGAGAGGGTCCATCTAAGCCCCGTCCGCCCACAGGACCTGTGGATTCCCTATTTCGCCATCACCACTGACATCACAGCCTCGGCCATGCGGGTCCACACCGACGGTGAGCACTCCTGCCGCGCAGGGGTGGCCGCTTGGATGCAAGGTGTGGGCAGGGGGAGAGCCCAGCAGCCCTGCGGGTCAGGAAGGCCGCGGGGGTCTCCTGAAGGATGCAAACGTGTGGGCAGCTCTGTCCTTGGAGGACACAGGATGCCCCTACTAGGCGCACAGACAGGAGGGGGCGTGGCCTGGACCAGAGACCTCAGAAGGCCAGACGGGACCCTCGCAGAATCAGTGATGTGGGCTAGACTCATGGACATCATGTGGGAAGACAAACTGAGGGGCTCCCTCACTCCTAGGGTGAGGGGTTCACAGCAGTTCGAAGTCCTGGGCACACATAATGCAGTGCGACCCCAGAGAAAGAACTCAGTTTTGTTCAGCCCTTGGGCCATGTGCTTCCCTTTGTGGAGGCGGCCTCACAGAGGTAGGACCTACCAGCTCCAGGACTGCAGAGGCAAGGCCCTGACCCCTGGACCCAGGAGGAGCCTCCTCCGGGTAACCAGCGACTCCGGGCCCCCTCCCCAGGCTCCCTGTGGCGGTATGTGCGTGCCAGCATGTCCCTGTCCGGTTACATGCCCCCTCTCTGTGACCCCAAGGACGGACACCTGCTGATGGATGGGGGCTACATCAACAACCTCCCAGGTACTGCGGTTGGGGGGACCACACCCGGCAGGAGCACAGGCTCCTGGGTCACGCCGCCCCATGGCCCCTGCTGCTGCTGCCTCTGCTCCGAGAAGGCTGGGCTGGAACACGTTTTCCTTAAAGTATGCCAAGGGAAAATGTCAGGCTGGCATCAGAGCTCCGAGAACATGCACACGCGTGTACACGCACACGCAGGCACCGGCAGCATGTGCTCCAGCATATGGCCCTGTTTGTCAGCTCAGCAGCATGCAGAACAAAGGCCAAGTCGAGTAACTGGGAGCAATTAAGCCCCATCTGTGCCCACAGTCAGAAACTAACAGCCTGCAGGTGTCAGGCTTGCTGGGGACAAGGCCACTCCTGTCACCTGTGGGATATGCGGTCAGAATGGCCCAGGACACAGCTCTGTGCCCACAGCTGCCCACCGAGCTGGGCGTGTGAGTCTTCTGCCTCTAGAAGGTGTAATGGCAGAGAGGAGACCCCACAGCCCCCAGGTCAGGTCTCGGTGAGGCAGGCTCTGTTCTGTCCCCGTCCCCTGGCTCTGCATGCCTGTCCAGGGGGTAACCAGGGCTGACTTCTCCGTAGCCGATGTGGCCCGGTCCATGGGGGCAAAAGTGGTGATTGCCATTGACGTGGGCAGCCGAGATGAGACGGACCTCACCAACTATGGGGATGCACTGTCTGGCTGGTGGCTGCTGTGGAAACGCTGGAACCCCTTGGCCACGAAAGTCAAGGTGTGGTGCTACCGGGCGAGCTGGGCTGTCCCTGCGGCTCCTCCCTGCAGCCCCACACCTGTCCTGCGGCAGGGAAGTGGGGGCCACTCCTGGGCTCTGAGGCCAGCAGGTGTGGGGCCACCCCTCACCACCCCTGCCTGAGCCCAGCTCGGGGGAAAGAAGGGACGAGGCCGGACGGGCCTGAAGGCTGTGGCAGCCCGCAGGGAGGACCCCCGGCCGGGAGCTGCTACCCTCTCCCCGCAACCCCAGGTCGGAGGATGGGTCCCCAGAACCTGTCCTGTACTACGGGCCATGCTGGGACGGGGTAGGGGCCAGGGCAGGAGACTCAGGTGGCTGTGACGGTAGCAGGTGTTGAACATGGCGGAGATTCAGACGCGCCTGGCCTACGTGTGCTGCGTGCGGCAGCTGGAGGTGGTGAAGAGCAGTGATTACTGCGAGTACCTGCGCCCCCCTATCGACAGCTACGGCACCCTGGACTTCAGCAAGTTCAACGAGATCTGCGTGAGTGCCGGCCACACCTGCAGCGGCGGAGGCGGGCAGAGGGCACTCCAGTGGCCGCCCCTCCCCCCTTCCCCCTTTTGAGAAGACAGGAAGTGGGGGGCTCCCTACACCTCCTGATGGGGCCCTGGGGGTGTGCACAGGAAGTGGGGTACCACCACGGGCGCACGGTGTTTGACATCTGGGGCCGCAGTGGCGTGCTGGAGAAGATGCTGCGCGACCAGCAGGGGCCAAGCAAGAGGCCCTCGAATGCGGTGAGTGCGGGCGCCAGGACCACGCCCAGCTCCCCGGACCACGCCCAGCTCCCCGGACCTCGCCCAGCTCCTCAGGCCATGCCCAGCCCCTCGGGCCACGCCCCGCCCCCCGGACCGCGCCCAGCTCCTCAGGCCGCGCCCAGGTCCCCAGGCCACGCCCAGCTCCCCGGACTGCGCCCAGTTCCTCAGGCCACAGGCTCTGCCCCACCGGTCGAAAACTCCAGGGCTAGGACAAAGATTGCTCAGGACTGCGCATCTCCCCGGCCCCTGCCCCTGCCCCAACTTGGGGGACAGGCGGAGGCTACAGAGAGGGCACAGGGTGTATGGGGCCTCCCCACAGGAAGCAGGCTGGGGACTGGCAGGTGGGTGTCCACGGGCAACGTGCTGTCCTCACCCCACCTCCAGGTCTTCACCTGTCCCAACGCCTCCTTCACGGACCTTGCCGAAATTGTGTCTTGCATTGAGCCCGCCAAGCCCGCCATGGTGGATGGTGAGTGGAGGCCCAAGACGAGGTGCTCGCGGCTGCCTGGCCTCCTGATGCTGTGTTGGGCTCGACGCCCCCACCCCAGAGGCCCACGGCCTCCCTGCCCACGTCCACGCCCACGCTACAGCAGCTGGGGTGCTTGGTGGCGTTCCTCCGTCCCGGGCACCACGTGTACCCACAGCAGTGGGACTGTGACCACCCTGGGCCACCCAGCCTCTGCCCTTCATTCACCCCAAGTCCCAGCCAGACCTCAGGGCTGAGGTAGAACCACATTTTGCCTCCCACCCCACCCAGTGGGAAATGGGAATGAAGGCTGCTTGTTGGAGAGGCAGCAGGGCCAGAAGGGCGGGTCCACTCCCCTCCATGCTCCATCCAGGTCCCTGCGCTTGGACCTTAGGCCAGTGGCCTCCTGACAGCAGAACTGGACGTTCTCCCGGGAGATGCCTTCGTGGCTGCTGCGGGCTGAGAGAGCCCTGGGCAAGGCAGCTCCTGTCCACAGAGGCCTGGTCTGGGGTGCTGGAGCCCTCAGGGTGCCTGGCTGACAAGGGGAGGAGTGTCTACCTGCCCCTTGTCCTTGTGGAAGACCTACCAAGTGATATGCTGGGGCAAGGCTGGAGGCAGACAGAACCAGGGGTGGTGTGTAGGACTGCCCTGGGACCAGGTGGCTGCCTGTGGGGCCCCCGGCCACCTAGGGGCAGGGGTGGGCATCTGTGGCCAGTTCTGCCTCTGAGTGTGGCTGTGCTGGGCATGGTCCCTTCCTTGGGAGGGAACTGATGTGGCCCTACCCTCGGCGCCAGACGAATCTGACTACCAGACGGAGTACGAGGAGGAGCTGCTGGACGTCCCCAGGGATGCATACGCAGACTTCCAGAATACCTCGGCCAAACGGGGCTCAGACTCAGTGAGTAGCTGGGCGTGGCCCCACCTCGTGCCTGCAGCTGAGTCTCAGTGCCTGGCCCTGAGCCGGACACTCCCTCCCTGTGGTCCCACTGGGTTACCAGCACTGCACAGCCTCGGCCCTACCTAGTCCTCACGTGCAACATACGGTCTGCTTGCAGGAGGACGAGTCCTGGCTGCGGCATGGACACCCCAGCCTGGCTTTCCCAAAACTGTCCGAGGGCTCCTCTGACCAGGACGGGTAGAGGCCTGTGCTAAAGAGCCCAGGTGCAATGTCTTCTGCGGGACTGTCCCCAAGGCTGAGGTTCCTGTCAACTCCTAGGGGCCTCTGTACCTGCCCTGCTGGAAGCCCCAGCTTTCCCCAGAGCCCCAGGCTGTGTTAGGATTCTCTGGGCCTCTTCT
>NW_022310874.1:6297-12231 GCF_002776525.5 Piliocolobus tephrosceles
TGCACACAGGGCCCTGTGAGCTCCCCCTGCATCGCTGTGAGCCCCCCCGCAGCCCTGTGAGCCCCCTGCAGCCCTGTGAGGCCCCCGAAGCCCTGTGAGGTGTGGGAGCCCTGATGCTGCCATGTGGTGTTTCAATAAAGGTGGATCTGAGTGTTGGACGTGTCTCCCGGGCTGAAGTCCCTGTGGCAAAGAAACACTACTGGCTGTCCCTGATACGGGTGGTCCCCGAGGCTGGGCAGTCCCCAGTCCTCCTCAAATGACCCCACTGCTGGGGCCTGAGAGCCCCTAGGGCGGCAACTGCAGGCCAGGCAGGTAGGGCTCCCAGAGTCTGCGTGGAGCTGTGGCCCCCAGGACCAGGACGGGACTCTCTGGTTCCCTCTGGCCTCGAGCACACTGGGTGCCCCTAAACCGGCTTCCCCTTCAGTTTCCAGGTCCCAAACTGCACAGGGAGCCCTTTTGTGTAAGGGGAGGGAGATTCGGCCGCCCTGTGATCCCTGCAGGTCTGAGCAGCAGATCGTGAGGGCCGAGGGCCCAGGACTTTGCGAGCGGGCGGCCGCTGGCCTCAGTTTCCCCGCTCTGGAGGCCTGGACGAGAGGGCGCGGAGGCAGGCCGTCCGGCCCCGCCCCCAACCCGAGCCCTGACGTTACGGTGGGCGGGGTCACTTGTCCTCTCCGAGCTCTCCCGGGCCCTGACGTCACAGTGGGCGGGACCGACCGCCCCTCCGAGCCCGCCCGGGTCCTGACGTCACGATGGGCGGGGCCAGCCCTCGGTCTGGGCAGCGCTCTCCCGGGAGCGGCGGCACGCGCGGAGCGCCGGGTGCGGCCATGCGGGGCCCGGGCCCGACCCCGAGCCCGAGCCCGAGCCCGAGTCGGAGCCCGAGCGAGACCCCGAACCCGAGCCCAAGCGCGACCCCCGGCGCGGCGCGGCTACCCCGGCGGAGGCGGCGGGCGCGGGGCGCGCTCTGAGGCCCGGGGGATGCGCCGCCGCCTCGACCATGGGCGCCGCCGCCTCCAGGAGGAGGGCGCTGAGGAGCGAGGCCATGTCCTCGGTGGCGGCCAAAGTGCGGTGAGTGCGGCGGGGCCGCCTTCCTGGGACCCCACCCCGGACCCCCGACCCCGCCCGAGTCCGCCCCTGCCCCGCGGTGCTCCCCGGGCTCCCGGGCCCCAGCCTCTTCCACTGCGGCGCCCTCCCCGCGCCCCGCGCCCCCTCCTCCGGCTTCTCTCCGCGCCTCCTTCTTCGTGGCCCCCTGCCCTGCCCTGCCCTCCTGTCCCCTCCCCTCGCGAGCGCATGGTGGGCGAGCGCACCTCCCGGGTCGGGAGTGGTTCCCCAGGGAACAGCAGCCAACCAGCCTCGCGACCCCTCTCCACGGGCCGACGGGCAGGGGCCGGGCCTGCAGGCCTGACCAGGGCGCACCAGGACCAACAGTGTGTGGGCTCCCGGAGGGGACGACCCCCGACCCTCCCTCCAGACGCCGAAGGCCTGGCTGGGGACCGGATCCCCGGCTCTTGTGCCGCCCTGTGTTTGGGAGGGTCGTGCCGTGGCCTCTGACCGTGCCTTCTCTGTCCACCCTCAGAGCAGCTCGAGCGTTTGGAGAGTACCTGTCCCAGAGTCACCCTGAGAACCGCAACGGCGCAGGTAGGGCACGCGAGGCCATGCCAGGGCCGCCCAGACCCCCCAGCCCAGGGGATGCTGATCCCTGCCTCCGGGGGTGGAGCGTGAGGGGCATTGGTTGCGCGTGGGCCGGGCGCCCTGCCGGCCTGGCTTCCTCACATCCCCTGCCCTCCCTGCCCGAGCCCCAGGAGCAGTTCCCAGCCGCTCGTCACCATGGCACCCACCCCGCCTGGGCCGTTGGCATGGCAACAGGCCTCCTGGCTCCCCCAGGGCTGGCACCACTGCCTCTGGGGGCCAGCTGGTGGGGGGAGGGGGAAGTTGGCACCAAGCAAACGGTGCGATCGCAGGCTGGGGGGTGGCCTGCGTGTTCATACCCGGCAGGACCGCACACAGGTAGCACACAGTCACCCCGCCCCCACGCACATGCAGGGGCTTCAGGCCCAGATAGGAGTGAGGGGCTCAGAAACACGCCAGTGACTAGGCTTTGGGCAGCCCCAGCCCCCCGCAGACGCCAGGTGCCCATTGGGTGTTCTCTGCCTTCGGCCTGCTACGAAACCAGCAGCGGGGGGCCACGCCGCTGCAGGCTCACCCAGTGTCTCTCCCAGATCACCTGCTGGCTGATGCCTACTCTGGCCACGACGGATCCCCCGAGATGCAGCCGGCCCCCCAGAACAAGCGCCGCCTGTCCCTCGTCTCCAACGGCTGCTACGAGGGCAGCCTCTCAGAGGAGCCCGGCATTAGGAAGCCCGCAGGCGAGGGCCCCCAGCCTCGAGTGTACACCATCTCTGGGGAGCCTGCCCTGCTGCCCAGCCCCGAGGCGGAGGCCATTGAGCTGGCGGTGGTGAAGGGGCGGCGGCAGCGGCACCCTCACCACCACAGCCAGCCCCTGCGCGCCAGCCCTGGCGGCAGCCGGGAGGACGTCAGCAGGCCCTGCCAGAGCTGGGCGGGCAGCCGCCAGGGCTCCAAGGAATGCCCCGGATGTGCCCAGCTGGCTCCTGGCGCCACCCCTCGGGCCTTTGGGCTGGACCAGCCACCTCTGCCTGAGACCTCTGGCCGCCGCAAGAAGCTGGAGAGGATGTACAGTGTTGACCGTGTGTCTGGTGAGGGGCTTGTGTCGGGGCATGGACAGGTTTGGGGGTGCATGCCACTGCCAGGGTCTGACAGCAGCAGCCACTGTGAGGCTTGGAATAGGGGTGGGTGCTCAGGTCACAGTATGCCAGTGGACTCAAGATTAAACCCAGCAGGCTCCTGCTGCTGCCTCCACACCCTATGAGCTGTGAGTTCCCTCAGCTCCTCAGCAAAATCTGCCAGGCCTCACAGTCCGCTTTGGCCCTGCTAGCACCAGGTCAATCAAGGAGTGCTTCCCAGAGGAGGGGGCCTGGGAGGATCTTAAGGGATATATAGGGAGGAAACACCGCTTAATCAGGAGATTGGGCTGCCCTCCAAGAGTCCTGGGGAGCTGTTGGGGCCCAGCCAGGCAGTGGGCCCGTTTCCCCAGTACTGTTGAGTTGTGTGGTAGCTTGTCCACCAGGCAGAAAGTCACTCCACTGTCCCCATACTTGGGCATCAGGGAAAGGCTGTGGGGCCCCTGGGAAGGGAACAACCCTCAGCAAGGTGGTCTCCAGCCTCAGTGAGGGCCTCCAGCTAGAGCATGGGGGCTGCAGAGAAGGCCTCACATGCCCAAGGGAAACAGATGCATTTTTTTCCTGGGCCTCCTGGAGACAGACCGTGCTTTCAAAGGAATGTTCCTCAAACTTTGGGTGGCCAAAGGGAAAGTTAAGCCAAAAAAAATCAAAGCATCATGTCACCAAGAGCGTGGTCTTGGTGAGTGAGCAACAGACAATTCGAGCACTGCCCTCTGGGTCCGTGTGGGGATGCCACCCTGTGCCAGCCTCCCCCAACCCGCCCTGGCTGCCCGCTGCTGCTGACCCCCGGACTCAGAAGCATCTGCTTCCCAACAGGGAGGGAGAGACTTCACCCAGCCACCGCTCCTTTTTGTCTCTTTTAGACGACATCCCCATTCGTACCTGGTTCCCCAAGGAAAACCTTTTCAGCTTCCAGACAGCAACCACAACTATGCAAGCGTGAGTCTTGTGCCACGATGTGGGGTCGGGGCCGGGTGGCCTCTTTCTGCTGCTCAGGGAACACAGCTTTTTCCCAGCCTCTGGGCCTACCAGGGGGGCTGCTTCTGAACAGCCCCACGTGCCCATGCTGTGCCAGGCCTGCCAGGGGGGCCAGGGCTGGCTGCTCTTCCCTTCCCATGGCTGGTGCCCAGTCCCCCCACAGTCCTCTGGTCAGGGGACCTGGCCCAGGGCTGCAGCGGATGAGCTGTCAGTGGGGTGTGGGGTGTGGCATGGTTCTCCTGCTGCCATTCCCTCTCCTCAGCCTGTGTCTGCCCTCCCTCAAACCCTACATAGAAGCCTACTTCTGTTTCATATGTGCCACAGGTAATCACAGTTTTGGGGTCCCCCTAGGGACCTGCTCTTCTCTGTCTGGACATACATCTGGGTTTTCTGTTCTGGGGTTCCTTCCAGGGAAGTTCCCTTTGCTGCAGCGGCCCCCACACCAAAGAAGTGCCCTGCACAGGGGGAGTCTACCCCACTCCCAGCCTCAGGCTGCCCGGTCTCAGCAACCGGTCCTGGTGGCATGGGCTGCAGTGACATAAGCTTTCGTTGCCTATTCAGGGCTGGCTGGCAGTGCAGCCAGCATCCTGCTGGTGGCTGGGTTACCTGTGAGGGACCTACTGGGTCAGTGACAAGAAGGAAACTGCAGGGGCCGGGTGGGGGCTGAGGGGAGGCCCAGGGTTGAGCTCACTGTGTCTTCTCTCTCACGCCATCCCTTTCGGCCCTGGCTTCAGCATCTCGTAAGTACCTGTATGACTTGATGCCTAAGGGCACAGCCGTTGTCCCTGGGGAGACCCTCCCACCCCCAAATAGGTTTGGGCAGGCCAGGGACCTGGGTCTTGAGGGAGTGCCGCTCTCTGTGGGCCTGGCTCCCAGCGGGCACCGAGGTCGCAGCAGGGCCTGCCGGGAGCTTGGCCTTGACAGGTGAGGCAGGCTGGGACTCCTCTACCCGGCCCCATGCCCCAGACGCCCTGCTGGGCCCTCTGCTCGCACCACTGTCCCCACGTCTGTGTCCCTCCTGCCTCCGGCCAAGGGCAGTGCTGACTCGCGGTGGTTTCCCAGGGTGTTCAGGGGCTACGCGGAGAGGAAGCGCCGGAAACGGGAGAATGATTCCGCGTCTGTAATCCAGAGGTAGGGCCTGCCAGCCACTCGCCACCAGGGTCCATCTCTGGTCTGTGCTGGCCTGGCCTGGGCCCCCTCGGCCCTGGCAGACCTGATGGGGGAAGGGTGGTGGCGACCACTGGCCTGGCCCTGCTCTGGGGACGTGGCAGGCAGGAGAGGCCATGTGGCCCGGGCTGCAGGAAAGCATCTCACCCTCAGTCCTGCATTCCGAGGGCACGGGTCTCTGTTTGGGCTGGGGCCAGAGGCAAGGCCCCTCTCCCCCGCTCCAACTACAGAGCTATGTCTGGGAAACTTTTTTGCCCGTTTCGGATGTTGGGCCTTGGCAGGGTCCAAAGTTTGGTGGAGGAGAGGACCTGCCCCTGAGGTGGTTCAAGGACACAGAGCAGGAGAGGGGGCTCCTGCAGGCCCCCAGCCCGCCATGGGGTGGTGCAGACAGGAGCCCCGCTCTGCTGCAGCGCAGGCAGGCTGGATCCTCAGCCACATGGGCGTGGAGGCTCAGGGTGTGAGTCCCGGGCGAGGACTGAAGGTCAGAGCCTGGGAATGCAGCTCCGGAGGAAGCTTGATCCAGAGCACCAGGCACTGCACCTTTGTTCTGAAGGCGAAGGGGAGCCCTGGAAGGCTCTCGCGGGGAGAGCACTGGGTGGGATTTGCCTTTGGGTGGGAGGTGGTGCAAGGAGCCAGGGAGAGCATTGGCTTCCCACACCTAAGGGGTGAGAGTAGAGCGCTAGCCCGACGGGGACTAGGTGGGCAGGGGCTGCCGCCACCCCCTCAAGGCCTTCAGCCCCTCACTTCCTCCCCCAGGAACTTCCGCAAACACCTGCGCATGGTCGGCAGCCGGAGGGTGAAGGCCCAGAGTAAGGCCCCGTGGGGCAGGGGTGGGGGGCCGGCGTTGCGCTTGGCTGGTTGGGGCTTTGCGTGCTGCTAGCTGTGCTAAGAACGACCCCCCTGCCCTAACCCCAGCCAGGCCCTGCCTCAGGCTCCACCCCTCCCAGCCACGCCCCCAGCCCTGCACAGGCTCCTCCCTTCCCAGCCGCGCCCCCAGACCGACAAGGCTCCCCTGTCAGCCACACCCCAGCCC
>NW_022310875.1:0-7340 GCF_002776525.5 Piliocolobus tephrosceles
CCAAAAAGCAAATAAAAGCAGCTTCGTGTTTGCACCTAGGCCCTCCCACCCTTGAAATGGTGGGAATACCCGAATGGTCTCTCTAATTGCCACAGGGGTGTCAGCACCTCTGGGAAATGTGGGAGGGAGGTCCTGGTGGCACCACCAAACCTGGATAGACTTGAGAAGTGGAGTCCTTGAGTGCTCTGCCCTGCCTCCTGGAGACATGTCATTCCCTCCTACTGGCTTGGAGCCTGGGATGGGACATCCCTCCTGCCAGCAACCCCTAGCTGATCTACATAAAGCATTTGGTTTCCATTTCCCAGCTCACTAGTGGAGATCAAGCCCTGATGTCGGTTGGGGGTTGGGGGCTGGGTTTTCCACTGGCAAGAAGGTGGGGTGGGAGTAGGGAGGAAAAAATGGAGACCTGAACTGATTCCAGCCTTGGATTCAGGTTGAGGAATCTCTGGAGAGCTGGCCAAGCCTCCAGGCCCTGCTTGCTCTTCAGGCCCTGAGGTTCCAGCCACTGCAGTCCCTCACCTCTTTCCAGGAAAAGGCTGGTTGTCCTAACCCCGCTGTCCCCTGACCACATTCTGCCACCAAGCTGCTCCAGGAATGTTATGAGGCATGCAGGATTTGGGGTGCCTGCTCAGTCCTCCTTCCCAGTGTGGGGGGCTGTTACATGGCTGTGTGGTAAATGGCTTGAAACATTCCCTGACAGAGACTCCCCCTGTATTCCAGGCCTCTCTGACCTCGAAAGAGAAGGTCAAGGTGATTTGGTGGAACGGAGCTGGGAGGCAGGCTGGCCGCTGGGGTGTTGGGTCGGGCCCGTGGGGCAGACTTTTGGGCACACCCGTGGAGAATCAGACACTGCTGCAGCCAACCAAGGGTCTAATTAGATCCTCACTCCCAGAGTGACCTGTCCCCTCTTATGTCTGAAGCCCCAGGGTTGGGGAGGGTGGGGTCAGGGAGTAGAAGTTGGGGGAGTAGCTGCAGATAATTAGAAACATGCTGTACTGAATGAGCAGGCGCCACCAGGACCACCCCTCCCCTCACCCCCCACTCCCCAACCTCTTTTCCTTAGGTCCCCAACCCCCTTCCCTTCTACCTGGACAATTCCAGCCAAACTGGGGGAGGCGCTGGTGGAGCCTGAGAGCAGCAACTCGGTGGGGTTGGCTTCCTCAGCCCTTACACAGTCTCTAAAGTGCAAACAACATATTTTCGCCATGCAATAGGATTTAATTACACATAAAAACAGAGCCATTAAACTGAAATTAAACCCTTGTTGGAATCACTTAATTCAGGGCATGACAAATTGCTTTCAGTGGAGGCGGCAGTGCAGTCCCCCAGGGAAAGATGGAGATTAGTGGCTTCCATGGCTGGCTGGGTCCCTTCCTTCTCTTGGTCCCCTTGCCAGCTCTAAATTCTGAAATTGGGGTCAGAACCCTTTTTCTGAAGACCACCCAAGCCAAGGGGAAGCCTCTAGGTTTGTTCAGGAGGATAGGAATGGAGGGTTGGGGAATTACAGAATCACTGTCCAACCCAGTTTTAGACAACCCAGTACATTTTATTGATAGGGAAGTCAAGGCCCAGACACCAAGGTCATCCAGAGCCAGGATGAAAACTCTGGCACTAAGCCGTAACTAGAGGCTGTTTTTTTTTTTTTTCCGCCTCAGGCTTGTGTCCTTTGACCTTGGGCTTGAAGACAGAGGTTGAGGTTGGGGCCGCATGGATAAGGGGTGGGAACCAAGGCAGACCCTGGATGGGGGTGGTGGACTTCTCCAGAACTAGATTCCCACCTGGTCAAAGTCTGGAGACAGTGGGAAAGGGAAAATGGCCCTGGGGTCTGGGCGGTCGAGGCGGCCTTCACTTCTGGTGGGCAGCCTGGAGCCCAGACTCGATTCAGGCAGACCTGGCTGCTGACCACCTGAGTGAGGTTGGGCAGGTAAGACCTTTTGCTCCTGTGAACCTATGTTTTCCCATCTGTCAAATGGGAATGGTAATTCCTATCTAGAGTTGTGGAGACCATTATATGGGTGTGATGCATGAACAGGCTTGGGGCTGAGCTCACTAAGTTCTGTTAGACTTCCTTCTCTGGACTTCAGTTTCCCCATTTATTACAAGATCCAGCTGGAATCTGATGGCTTTTTAGAAGCTTTGCTTGCTCCTTTTATGTTGGCAGCCCTTCCTCCTCCCTCTAGCCCCTTCCTTTCCTTCCCTTTCCTTCTTTCTTCTGTGGATTGAATGTCTAACTATGGACAGAAGTCTGGGGCTGTGGTCAGATGATTAGGTAGGAAAGGGAGGTCCACGCCCCCTAAGGTTTCCCTGCCCCACGTGGCCCTCCGGTGGCTGTGTGTGAGGCCCATCTGGAGGGTGAAAGGAGACCAGATGGGACAGGGGCTGCACTCGGGAGGGGCTTGGGGGTCCTGCAGCAAGGGCGGGCTGCTTGTTGTCTGTGGCCTCCCTCCCCATGTATCCTCTATGGTCTGGGAACCTGTTCTCCTGATTGGAAACAGATGGGGCTGCTGCGGCTGGAGGCCTAATCTGTCTACTCACTCCGTGTCCTCCCCCAGGAGAGGAGGTGGGGGTAGACCAAGGGCAAGTGGTGGAGGTGTGTGTGGGCTCCCTCTCTGCAGGGGCTGGGAGGGAGACTCCTTCTTCCCTTCTCGGCTTGTGGCCTGGAAATCTTTCTATTAGCCCACAGAGGGTGGCCAGCTGTGGACAGCCTCTCACCGAGGCTTGGGTGGGCAGTTTGCTACCTTACCTGATGCCATCCTCTAGGAGCTGTACCCACTGCCCTCACCTCCCTACCCTGCCCCCCATTCTCAGAGCTCAGCTCAGCTGCAGATTGTCAAGTGAGGGCTGACCATGCCTGACCCCTGGTCTCCTGGAGTAGCCTCAAGGCCATTTCCTTCATCTCGGCCTCCTTGGTCTTGGCAGACAGAGAGGTCCCTGCACTGGGGCTCGAGTGAAAGGGATGGAGCTGGGCTGGGGCCCAGGGTTCCCATCATTTCAGGCCTGGCAGCTACCCAGCTGCAAATGGCTCCCCAGCACAAATGTTTTGCAGCTGTCCCTCGGTTGGCTTGGCCTGGAGAGCTTTGAGACAGAGGTGGGGAGTCCAGGAGACAGAGGGCACAAGTAGAGAGCAAGGGTGGGTGGGGGACAAGCCCAGACAGCCGCCCAGCAGACCCAGGCTGCTGGGAGAATGAGAGTGATGACTCCAAGTTCTTGAAACAGCCTCCCCAGCTTGCAAGGGTTGGGATTGGGGCTTCCTGAGGCAGGATGACGGGGAGCAGGGGCTGCCTGGCAGGGCCAAAGCTCAGGGTCTCTGCTTCCCTCCTGGGTCCTGGTCTCTGAGCAGAACCAGAAACTTCTAAGTTGGAGCGCAGGGAGGGGAGCTCAGCCTCCACCCCACCCAGGGGAAATTAGACCAGACTGCCCAGGAAATAAATTCAATTTTCCAGCATCATGGAAGGCTAGTCGGACAATAGAGGATTTTTTCCCCCAAAAAAAATTAAAAAGAAAAAACAAAACTCCAACTGCCTTTGGCTGAGCTGTTTTCCAACTTCATTTCTCAGCCACAGTTCAAAACTTCTCATTCAAAGTGACATGTGACTGCTCTGTGACCCTGGTCCGGTCGGCCGCCGGCCCTGTGAGGGGTCAGGCCAGGCCAGCAGAGAGCTCGAGCTCCCAGGATCTGTGACCACCCCCACTCCCAAAAGCCCTCTGCGGTCTGTTCTGGAGACGAGGCCCGCAGGACCCTCTCTGGGCAGCCCCAGCGCCTCACAACGAGGGAGGGGCTGCGGTGGAAACAAACCTGCCTCTAAAAGACGGGAGAGTTCAGGGGCGGGTGATTCCTACAGCCCAGGCCCAGGCGCACAGGGGTTTATGTTACAATATAAACTGGAGCCTTAACAACTTTGAGAAAGTCTCTTATTTTTAGGGTTGGGGCGGGGAGTGGAGGTTGTCTTAAGAATGCAAATGGGGTTGGGCGAGGTGGCTCACACCTGTAATCCCAGCACTTTGGGAGGCCAAGGTGGGTGGATCACGAGGTCAGGAGATCAAGACCATGCTGGCCAACATGGTGAAACCCCCTCTCTACTAAAAATACAAAAATTAGCTGGGTGTGGCGGTGCATGCTCGTATTCCTAGCTACTCAGGAGGCTGAGGCAGGAGAATCCCTTGAACCTGGAAGGTGGAGGCTACAGTGAGCCAACATCGTGCCACTGAACTCCAGCCTGGGCGACAGAACGAGACTCGTCTCAGAAAAAAAAAAAAAAAAAAAAAGAATGCAAATGGGCCTTGTAAACCCCTCCACAGGGATGTTCTTAGGGCTCTAATGAGTAGGGAAGGCCGTGCAGGCCAGGGAAGGGCCAGCCTCCAGTTGTACTGTCTGCAGTCAGCCGCCCTGGGGCACTGGCAGAGGACGGGAGGGTCAGTGCAATCCTAAGTAGTGGGTGGGCAGGGAGGGAATGAAGGGGGGAAGAGCAGAGGCTGCCAGAGGCAGATCTCAAGGTTCTGGGGTGGGAGGGAGGAGAGGGGGCAGACCACACAGGAGGCTTTGGAGAGAGCAGGGCAGGGTCACGGCTGGAGAGGGGAGAGCAGGGTGTGTGTGCGCGTGTGTGTATGTGTGTGCGCATGTGTGCGTGTGGTCGGGGGAAGGGAAGGGATGGCTCTATCCTGTGGCTGAAAAAGGTCATCCCCAAGACCAGGGTTGGGACCAGCACATTCCTTTCTGGCAGGTCCATTATGAAGATGGGAAACCGAGGCCTCGAGGGGCCTGAACTGGCTTGTTGGAAGGTGTAAATAAACTGGTGGCAGAAGCAGATTAGAACTCAGGGCCGTATTCTTTTCCCCAGTGTCTCCTGGTGGGATTAAAAGGGGAACCTAAATAGGAAGGGGCACTTCAGCCACTAGAGAGGTGAAGCTAAGCCAGGGGCTTTCATTTGGGAGGAAGGAAGGGGGTGCAGCTTCTGGGCAGAAGAGCCATGATCCTACGCGAGGGGGACGGATGTGTGTGAGGTCCTGCTGGGGACCACACACCTATGTGGTGGCCTTATGTACCTGAGCTCAGGGGCAGAGGAAGGCAGTGGAGAGGCATCTGGTTGGGACCCTGTGTAACATCCTCCAGAGGCCTCCTGTTGAATACCTTCCTTGGCCTGTAGGGCTCTCTCCGAGTTTCTCCAGCCCCTTTAGCATGACGCTGCCAGCCTCAGGGCCTTTGCACATTCTGTTCCCTCTGCCAAATCACTCTCACCCCCGCTCTTCACCAGGCTGGCTCCCCGACCTCCAGCCTTCAGCCAAATGTCACCTCCTATGAGAGTCCTTCTCTGACCATCCTAGGTGAAGAATCTCCCTCAACCTTACTTTTCTACCAGCTTGTTTATTTCCTGCATGATGTTTTTCACAATTGTTCCCTGGGTTCCCCTGTTTTTCTTTCTTTCTTTCTTTTTTTTTTTTTGAGACGGAGTCTCGCTCTGTTGCCCGGGCTGGAGTGCAGTGGCCGGATCTCAGCTCACTGCAAGCTCCACCTCCTGGGTTCACGCCATTCTCCTGCCTCAGTCTCCCGAGTAGCTGGGACTACAGGCGCCCACCACCTTGCCCGGCTAGTTTTTTGTATTTTTTAGTAGAGACGGGGTTTCACCGTGTTAGCCAGGATGGTCTCGATCTCCTGACCTCGTGATCCGCCCGTCTCAGCCTCCCAAAGTGCTGGGATTACAGGCTTGAGCCACTGCGCCTGGCCAGGTTCCCCTGTTTTTCTAAAACACATGCTGGTCTTATTTAATTACACTTGAATCTCCAGAGCTGGGTGCACAGTAGGTGCTCGATGAATGCTTATTGAATGAATAAGTGAATAAAAAAGGAAACAGGAAGCAGTCCTGGGTGGCTGCAGGGCTGAAGGCTTCTTATAAGGGGACCAGGGTCCTCTGCTCAGTTCTGCCTTTCTCTTCACTCTTCCTGCTCTAACCCTGTGGGGTCCCTAAGGACAGCCCAGGTGGCAGAAGCCTTCCTGAGACAGGAGAGCTCAGTGCGACAAGAAAGCTGGCACTTGGACATCATTCATTTTTTGTTGTTGTTATTGTTTTTGTTTGGAGACAGGGTCTTACTCTGTTGCCCAGGCTGGAGTGCAGTGGTGTGATTATGGCTCACTGCAGCCTCAACCTCTGGGCTCAAGAGATTCTCCCACCTCTTGAATAGCTGGGACCACAGGTGTACACCACTACACCCAGCTAATTTCTGTGGGGTTTTTTTTGTAGAGACAGGGTTTTGACATGTTGCCCAGGCCGGTCTCAAACTCCTGGGCTCAAGCCATCCTCCTGCCTCGGCATCCCAAAGTTTTGGGATAACAGGCATAAGCCACCCCAGCCAGCTAGCCATCTTTCTATCTATGCCTCTGTCTTTCTGGTCTTGGTTCTCTTATTTGGGCCTTATCTTTCCATTTTCTGTGTCTTGCTATCCTGTGCTCCTGTCCCTTTTCTCCCTCTCCGTCTCCCTCTCACATTCCCCCTCCCCTTTTTTTTTCCATTTTTTTGAGATGGAGTCTCGCTCTATCACCCAGGCTGGAGTACAGTGGCATGATCTCAGCTCACTGCATCCTCCACCTCCCTTGTTCAAGTGATTCTCCTGCCTCAGCCTCCCAAGTAGCTGGGATTACAGGCGCGCACCACCACACCTGGCTAATTTTTGTATTTTTAGTAGTGACAGGGTTTCACCATGGTGCCCAGGCTGGTCTCGAATTCCTGACCTCAGGTGATCCACCTGCCTCGGCCTCCCAAAGTGCTGGGATTACAGGTGTGAGCCACCATACCTGGCCTCCCCCCACCTCTTAAATCTAACCCCATCACTGAGTTTTCCTGCGTCCCACTCCCCGACACTACTCCGTGGTCTGCCCGGAACTGAGGCATGCCCTCTCTTGCCACCACAAAAGACCCTCTGCAGTGCGAGATAGGCTCTGTCATAATGCCAAGGCTGCCCGGCTTTTGGAGGGGAGGTGGATGGAGGAAGTGAGGGTGAGGCACCAGGGATCTCCCCACACACCTGCTCCCAAGCGTGTCTGAGGGCTCAGGCGGCCCCCACCCTTCAGGGAGGGCAAAGTGGGTGGTTTTCTGTTCATCTTCCTCCTCTCCTCCACCATGCATTGGTTTCCATCTTGGCAATTTAGTAGAATGATTGGCTGCCCTGTCTGGGAGGATGGTCCTCATGAGAGTATCTCAGAGAGTCCTGCCCAGCTGATGGGAGGGGTGGGGCGGGGATCTGACTCAGAACTCAGGTTTTCATCCCTATCCTAAGCTGGATCCTCCCGGCTCTCCCCATTGCAGGAGAGGTTTCCACCATCATTCCCGTAGGCTGGAACCCTGGAA
>NW_022310876.1:0-1079 GCF_002776525.5 Piliocolobus tephrosceles
TCGGACTCCAGAGTAGCAGGGACCACAGGCACGCACCACCATACCCAGCTAGTTTTTCTGTTGTTATAGAGGTGGGGTGCCTTGCTATGTTGTCCAGGCTGCTCTTGACCTCCTTGGCCTCAGGTGATCCTCCCGCCTTGGCCTCCCCAAGTGCTGCGATGACAGGCATCAGCCAGCGTGCCCAACCTTTTTCTCAATCCTACAACAATTCTGCCCCATTCAGAGAAAGCATAACTACTAGTGAGAAGAATCTTGGTGAAGCAATCTGTTGATACGAAAACAACACGGTACCAATTCCTCATTTTACACTGGAGTTTGAAACTGTTTACATACCGAGCAAAAATGATAGCTCAAATCAGGTTTTACCAAGAAGTCCAATAGACGATGATTCCAATGGTATGTTTCTTTCTAGATTTTCCAAACTCAGTCACAGCCAACTTCTCCGGTTTTCTTGCCACAGACCCAAGAGTCAATCAAAAGGTGCGTGCGAACGTGCCTCTCAGGGTGTGGCAGGGAACCCCATGCCCAGGGAGCACGCATATGCCGAAATATTTTGCCCAAATCTATTTTCCAACATATACTTAAAGAGGTCCCTGATCTACTTTCCTCTCTCCCCGCAAAGTATGTGAGGTCCAGTTTATCCTAGTATTCGATCAAAAGGCTCACGTGGAAAAGGTCACAGCGACGCTCAGGCGACCCACGCCGGCCCCGGCAGACGCTCTAGCAGAAGGGACGCGGCACAGGCAGGGCTGTGGGTGCACCCTCGCTAACCTCACGGCGCAAGCACCCGAGGCTCTACAGATTCCATTGCCAGAGTTAGTGGAAAACTCCATCCTAGCACCGGGATGCTCTGCGTTGCTAGATGTACCTGCTTTAAGAGATGCATGAACTGTCCTTACTCTACACACGAGACTCACTAGGAGAATCTTTCAGATTTCGCCTAAGCGCACGATGTTTCATCGGCAAATCGACATTCCAGCCAATGCATTTCTCTAAGATTCTCTACCTCTTTTCACTGGCAGGGGGGACGGGGGAGGGGGGGAACGTAACTTGCCTCCAAGGGTTGGAGACAAAGCCGT
>NW_022310877.1:0-1019 GCF_002776525.5 Piliocolobus tephrosceles
TTTACATGTATTACATCCAAGTCCTGACGGTGAAATCATTTGCAGTATTATCAAAACAAAGCATCATAGCTAGAAAGATACAACTAATTGATATGTACTAAGGTTTTCTGGTTCTCAGTTTAAAAACAAAATTAGATGTGCAGCCTTCTCACATTGATTGGACAAAAAAATGCCCTTTGGTCAAATCATAGGTTCAAATAGACTCAAAAAAGGCTTAGCGTCCTAATTTTCAGGGATGCCAGTTAAACAACTGGAATACTGTTAATGAAATTATATGGCAGTTGTACCATCAGAGAAGTTATAAAGCTGAAAATTAGAAGTAATTTTGGAGGAGACGAAAAAAAACTTTGGCTGCATACATTTGCTCATAGCCTAAATTATTAATGAAAAACTTAATACTATAATAGGTGAGTGCCTACACAATATTCAGTTTTCTTTAAAGCTGATCAATTAAAAATGCAAATGATTTCATTAACACATTGAATGTTAAGTATGCAAATCTAAATTGCTCATGATATTCATAATGACATAATGATTAATGTATTCATTATGTATACACATACCATTCAAAGCTCTCTTGTGCTGAGTGGCAGCAGCCAGAAAAGGTACAAGCTTGCCTGAATTTCTATACAGGGCTTTCTTTAAAATTACACTCAGGTTGCTGATGATTCATAAGTCTGCATTTGTATACAAGTGTTCTATAAAAATAAAACGGTTTTTTCTTCTCTTCAGTGCTTGGTTGATTAAGTTAAAACAAATTATTCCACCACAAGCAGTTTGAGCAGTTCAAAAGAATTGATGTTATCTCTAGGACACAATTACCTTTTTATAATAATCATATACATCTAGTTTGCTCCAATAAATGAATTAACTGACCATATACCGAGCTAGATGTGGCTCAGAGTTGAATAACATACACTGCCTATCTTCAAAGAGACCCTTCTGTCATCAAATTTCATTGCACTTAGCTTCCAAAATCTAGTGAAATGGAATTTTGGCTGAGAAAGAAGGCAGGCAAA
>NW_022310878.1:0-2984 GCF_002776525.5 Piliocolobus tephrosceles
GAAATCACTGTTTTGGTGAAATCTGAAGAAGAGTATTTGTGAAAGGTCCTCAGAATATTGAGAAAGAAATATCCTCAGGTAAAATACAGAAGGAAGCTTTCTGTGAAACTGCTCTGGGTCATCTTAATGCCTCTCACTCAGATAAACCTCTCTTTTTATTGAGCAGTTTTCTAGCCCTGTGTATGTTTAGCGTCTGATGGGATATTCGGGAGCAGTTTGAGGCTAACGGTGAAAAAATAAATATGTTCAGACCGAAACTGGAGTGAAGCTTTCCAAGAAACTGCTTTGAGACGTGTGCATTCCAGTCAGAGTGTTATACCTCTCTTCACATACAGCATCAGGGAAACCCTTTTTGAGTAACAGGTAGCAAGTGATATTCGGGAACATGTTGATGCTGATGGTGAAAAGGAAATAGCCACAGAAAAAAACTGGAAAGAAGCTTTCTAAAAAACTACTCTGTGATATATGTGATCATCTCACATATGTAAAGCTTTCTTTATATTACGGAGTTGGAAACTGTCATGGACGGATCCACGAAGGGACCTTCGACAGCACCTTCAGGAATATGGTGAAAAAGGAAATATCTTCAGATATAAATAGGAAAGAAGCTTTCTGTGAATCTGCTTTTTGCTATGTTTATTCATCTCATATAGATGAAACTTTCTTTATATTACACAACTTGGAATCTCCCTCGTGGAGGGATCCGTGAAGGGATATGTGGGATCACATTCGTTCCAATGATGAAATAGGAAATATAGACAAATAAAAACTGGAGAGAAGCTTCCTGAGAACCTGCTTGGTGATGTGTGCATTCCACTCAGGGAGGTATAATTTCCTTCTCATAAGGCACAGTTTGAACACTGTTCCTGTAAAACCAAACGAGCGATATTCATAACACATTGAAGACTATGGCAAAAAGTGAATTGTCGTCCAATAAGAAACATAAAAAAGAACTCGAAGAAACTGCTATCTGACATGTCCATTCTTTTCACAGGGTTAAAGCTTACTCTACATTTTCCAGTTTGAAAGCTGGTCTCTGAGGGTTCTGTAAAGGGATAGTAAGTGGCAACCGGTGACCTGTGTGAGGCAAAAAAAAATGTCTTCCATTGAAAATCAGAGAGGAGATTTATGAGCAATTCTTTTGTGATATTTTTAGTCATCTCATAGCATTAAATCATTCTTTGGATTGAGCAGTTTGAAATCACTGTTTCTGTAGAATGTGAGAAAGAGCATTTGGAAACGCTCTTTAGAATGTCCTGAAAAACAAATAACCTCAGAGAGAAACCAGAAGGAAGCTTTCTGTGAAACCGCTCTGTGTCACGTGAATTCCGCTCACACAGTTAAGCTGCTCTTTTCATTGAGCTGTATCGTAACAATGTTTTTGTTTAGTCTGTGAAGGGATATTCTGGAGGGCTTTGAGGCTTAGGGTGAGAAAGGAAACGTCTTCAGATAGAAACTGGAGAGAAGTTTTCTGAGGAGCTGTTTGTGACGTATGCATTCCACTCACAGAAATATACTATTCTTCTCATAGAGGATTCCAGAATTTGTTTTGGAGGAAAAGTTACCAAGAGATATTCGAGAGTATAGCGACAACTATGGTCTAAAAGGAAGTATCCTCAGACAAAAACTGGAAAGAAGATTTCTGTGAAACTGCCTTGTGTTAGATATATTTATTGGCCTCACATAGTAAAAACTGTTATTATATTATGCAGTTTGGAACCTCCGTCATGCACAGATCTGCAAACGGACATTTGGGAGCACTTTCAGGCCTACAGTGAAATAGGAGATATCTTCAGATAAAAATTGCATAGAAGCTTTCTGAGAAACTACTTTGTGAAGTATACATTCCACTCAGGGAGATTTACCTCTTTTCTAACAAGGCAGTGTTTGAACACTCTTCCTGTGAAACCGAAAAAGTGATATTTCAGAACGCTTTGAGGACTAGGGCAAATAGTGAAAAATACTGAAATAAAATCGAGGACGAAGCATTCCAAGAATCTGATTTCTGATATGTGCATTCACTTCACAGAGTTAATGCTTGCCTTATGTTGCCCAGTTTCAAAACTCTGTCTTTGAAGAATCTGTGAAGGGATATTTAGTGATGCTCAGAGGCTGGTGGTGAGCGAGAAAAAGCCTTCCGATGAAACTTTCAGAGAAACGTTCTGAACAACTGTTTTGTGATGTGTGTATTCGTCTCACAGAGTTAAACCATTCTTCGGATTGAGCAGCTTGAAATCACTGTTTTTGTGGAATCTGAGGAAGGACATTTGGGGACGATCCTAGGAATATGGAGAAAGAAATATTCTCAGGTAAAATCCAGAAGGAAGCTTTCTGTGAAACTGCTCTGTGTCGTCTTATTTCTTCTCACTCAGATAAGCCTCTTTTTTCATTGAGTACTTTTCTAGCCCTGTGTATGTTTAGCATCTGATGGGATATTCAGGAGCACTTTGAGGCTAATGGTGAAAAAGGAAATATGATAGGACCAAAACTGGAGGCAAGCTTTCCGAGGAACTGCTTTGTGAAATGTGCATTTCAGTTACAGTGTTATACCTCTCTTCTCATACAGGGTTGGGGAAACCCTTTTGGAGGAACAGGTACCAAGTGATGTTCGTGAGCATGTTGATGCCGATGGGGAAAAGGGAAATAGCCTCAGACGAAAAATGGAAAGAAGCTTTCTAGGAAACTACTCTGTGATATGTGTAATCATCTCACATAGATAAAGCTTTCTTTACATAACACAGCTTGGAAACTGTCATGGACGGATCCACGAAGGGACCTTCGGGAGCACATTCTGGACGATGTTGAAAAAGGATATATCTTCAGATAAAACCTGGAAAGAAGCATTCTGTGAATCTGCTTTTTGTTATGTTTATTCATCTCACATAGATGAAGCTTCTTTACATTACGCAGCTTGGAAATTCCCTCGTGGATGGATCTGAGAAGGGATATTAGGGATCATATTTGGGCATGTGGTGAAATAGGAA